>NC_029775.3:13508339-13511925 GCF_000817695.3 Arachis duranensis
GGGCAAAGTATAGACTATTATATATTGCTGGAAAGCCCAGGTTGTCTACTTTCCAACGCAATTAAGAGCGCGCCAATTGGGCTTCTGAAACTCCAGAAAATCCACTTTGAGGGCAGGGAGGTCAGAATCCAACAGAATCTGTAGTCCTTTTCAGCCTCTGAATCAGATTTTTGCTCAGGTCCCTCAATTTCAGCCAGAAAATACCTGAAATCACAGAAAAACACACAAACTCATAGTAAAGTCCATAAAAGTGAATTTTAACTAAAAACTAATAAAAATGTAATAAAAACTAACTTAAACATACTAAAAACATACTAAAAGCAATGCCAAAAAGCGTATAAATTATCCGCTCATCACAACACCAAACTTAAATTGTTGCTTGTCCTCAAGCAACTGAAAATCAAATAAGATAAAAAGAAGAGAATATGCAATGAATTCCAAAAACATCTATGAAGATCAGTATTAATTAGATGAGCGGGGCTTTAGCTTTTTGCCTCTGAACAGTTTTGGCACCTCACTTTATCCTTTGAAATTCAGAATGATTGGCTTCTCTAGGAACTCAGAATCCAGATAGTGTTATTAATTCTCCTAGTTAAGTATGATGATTCTTGAACATAGCTACTTTATGAGTCTTGGCTGTGGCCCAAAGCACTCTGTCTTCTAGTATTACCACCGGATACATACATGCCATAGACACATAACTGGGTGAACCTTTTCAGATTGTGACTCAGCTTTGCTAGAGTCCCCAATTAGAGGTGTCCAGGGTTCTTAAGCACACTCTTTTTGCCTTGGATCACAACTTTATTATTTTTTTTCTTTTTCTTTTCCCCTTTTTTTCATTTTTTTTGAATTCAATGCTTTTTCTTACTTCAAGAATCATTTTTATGATTTTTCAGATCCTCAGTAACATGTCTCCTTTTTCATCATTCTTTCAAGAGCCAACATTCATGAACAACAAATTCAAGAGACATATGCACTGTTCAAGCATACATTCAGAAGTCAAAGTATTGCCACCACATCAAAATAATTAATCTGTTATAAAATTCAAAATTCATGCAATTTTTCTCTTTTCTAATTAAGAACATTTTTCATTTAAGAAAGGTGATGGATTCATAGGACATTCATAACTTTAAGGCATAGAAACTAAGACACTAATGATCATAAGACTTAAACATAGATAAACATAAGCATAAAAATTCGAAAAACAGGAAAATAAAGAACAAGGAAGTTAAAGAACGGGTCCACCTTAGTGATGGCGGCTTGTTCTTCCTCTTGAAGATCTTGTGGAGTGCTTGAGCTCCTCAATGTCTCTTCATTGCCTTTGTTGCTCCTCTCTCATGACTCTTTGGTCTTCTCTAATTTCATGGAGGAAGATGAAATGTTCTTGGTGCTCCACCCTTAGTTGTCCCATGTTGGAACTCAATTCTCCTAGAGAGGTGTTGATTTGCTCCCAATAGTTTTGTGGAGGAAAGTGCATCCCTTGAGGTATTTCAGGGATTTCATGGTGAGTGGGATCTCTTGTTTGCTCCATCCTCTTTTTTGTGATGGGCTTGTCTTCATCAATGAGGATGTCTCCCTCTATGTCAATTCCAACTGAATAACAAAGGTGACAAATGAGATGAGGGAAAGCTAACCTTGCCAAGGTAGAGAACTTGTCCGCCACCTTATAAAGTTCTTGGGATATAACCTCATGAACTTCTACTTCCTCTCCAATCATGATGCTATGAATCATGATAGCCCGGTCTATAGTAACTTTGGACTGGTTGCTAGTGGGAATGATTGAGCGTTGGATAAACTCCAACCATCCTCTAGCCACGGGCTTGAGGTCATGCCTTCTTAGTTGAACCAGCTTCCCTCTTGAATCTCTCTTCCATTGAGCGCCCTCTTCAAAAATGTCTATGAGGACTTGGTCCAACCTTTGATCAAAGTTGACCCTTCTAGTGTAAGGTTGTTCATCTCTTTGCATCATGGGTAAGTTGAATGCCAACCTTACATTTTCCGGACTAAAATCCAAGCATTTCTCCTGAACCATTGTAAGCCAATTCTTTGGGTCCGGGTTCACACTTTGATTATGGTTCTTGGTGATCCATGCATTAGCATAGAACTCTTGAACCATTAAGATTCCGACTTGTTGAATGGGGTTGGTAAGAACTTCCCAACCTTTCCTTCGGATCTCATGTCGGATCTCTGGATATTCACTCTTTTTGAGTTTGAAAGGGACCTCGAGGATCACCTTTTTCATGGCCACAACTTCATAGAAGTGGTCTTGATGCACCCTTGAGATAAATCTCTCCATCTCCCATGACTCGGAAGTGGAAGCTTTTGCCTTCCCTTTCCTCTTTCTAGAGGTTTTTCCTGCCTTAGATGCCATAAATGGTTATGGAAAAACAAAAAGCAATGCTTTTACCACACCAAACTTAAAAGGTTTGCTCGTCCTCGAGCAAAAGAAGAAAGAAGAGAATAGAAGAAGAAGAAATAGAGGAGATGGAGGTGGCTTTGTGGTTTGGCCAAGAGGGAGAAGTAGTGTTTAGGTTGTGTGAAAATGAAGGAGTGAAGATGGGTTTATATAGGAGTGGAGAGGGGTTGTATGGTTCGGCCATTATGGGTGGGTTTGGGAGGGAAAGTGGTTTGAATTTGAATGGTGAGGTAGGTGGGGTTTTATGAAGGATAGATGTGAGTGGTAAAGAGAATAGTGGGATTTGATAGGTGAGGGGTTTTTTGGGAAAGAGGTGTTGAGGTGATTGGTGAATGGGTGAAGAAGAGAGAGAGTGGTGGGGTAGGTAGGGATCTTGTGGGATCCACAGATCCTGAGGTGTCAAGGAAAATTCATCCCTGCACCAAGTGGCGAGAAAAAATGCTCTTTATGCCAATTCTGGCGTTAAACGCCGGGCTGGTGCCCATTTCTAGCATTTAACGCCAGCTTCTTGCCCTTTCTGGTGTTTAACACCAGTCTGGTGCCTCTTTCTGGCGTTAAACGCCCATAATGGTGCCAGACTGGGCGTTAAACGCCCATTTGCTGCCCTTACTGGCGTTTAAACGCCAGCAGGTTTTCTTCCAGGGTGTGCTATTTTTCTTTCTGTTTTTCATTCTGTTTTTGCTTTTTCAATTGATTTTGTGACTTCCCATGATCATCAACCTACAGAAAACATAAAATAACAAAAGGAAAATAGATAAATATATCATTGGGTTGCCTCCCAACAAGCGCTTCTTTAATGTCATTAGCTTGACAGTGGGCTCTCATGGAGCCTCAAAGATACTCAGAGCAATGTTGGAACCTCCCAACACCAAACTTAGAGTTTGACTGTGGGGGTTCAACACCAAACATAGAAGTTGGTTGTGGCCTCCCAACACCAAACTTAGAGTTTGACTGTGGGGGCTCTGTTTGACTCTGTTTTGAGAGAAGCTCTTCATGCTTCCTCTCCATGGTTACAGAGGGATATCCTTGAGCGTTAAACACAAAGGATTCTTCATTCACTTGAATGATCATTTCTCCTCTGTCAACATCAATCACAGCCTTTGCTGTGGCTAGGAAGGGTCTGCCAAGGATGATGGATTCATCCATGCACTTCCCAGTCTCTAGGACTAT
>NC_029775.3:13512127-13512383 GCF_000817695.3 Arachis duranensis
CGCCTACTGTACAAGGTATTGAGAACTTTCCAGGGTCCTGTCTCTTTTGAGGTAACCTCTGCCTAGTCAAGTTATCCAGTTCTTTGGTGAGCAAAGGGAGTTCATCCTCCTAAGTCTCATTATCAAATAACTTGTCATTTAGCTTCATGATTGCTCCAAGGTACTTAGCAACTTGCTCTTCAGAGGAAGAATACTCATCAGAGCTCATGAATGGCAGAAGTAAATCCAATGGAATCTCTATGGTCTCAGTGTGAGC
>NC_029775.3:13512584-13514979 GCF_000817695.3 Arachis duranensis
TAGTAATTTTCTTACTCAGCTGACCCACTTGTGCCTCCAAGTTTCTAATGGAGGACCTTGTTTTAGTTATGAAACTTTGAGTGGTTTTGATTAGATCAGAGACTATAGTTGCTAAGTCAGAGGAGTTCTGCTTAGAGTTCTCTGTCTGTTGCTGAGAAGATGATGAAAAAGGCTTGCCATTGCTAAACCTATTTCTTCCACCATTATTGTTGTTGAAACCTTGTTGAGGTCTCTGTTGATCCTTCCATGAGAGATTTGGATGATTTGTCCATGAAGGATTATAGGTATTTCCATAGGGTTCTCCCATGTAATTGACCTCTTCTATTGAAGGGTTCTCAGGATCATAAGCTTCTTCTTCAGATGAAGCATCCTTAGTACTACCTGGTGCAGCTTGCATTCCAGACAGACTTTGAGAAATCATATTGACTTGCTGAGTCAATATTTTATTTTGAGCCAGTATGGCATTCAGAGTATCAATCTCAAGAACTCCTTTCTTCTGATTCATCCCATTGTTCACAGGATTCCTTTCAGAAGTGTACATGAATTGGTTATTTGCAACCATTTCAATGAGTTCTTGAGCTTCTGCAGGTGTCTTCTTCAAATGAAGAGATCCTCCAGCAGAGCTATCCAATGACATCTTGGACAGTTCAGACAGACCATCATAGAAGATACCTATGATGCTCTATTCAGAAAGCATGTCAGAAGGGCACTTTCTGATCAATTGTTTGTATCTTTCCCAAGCTTCATAGAGGGATTCACCTTCCTTCTGTCTGAAGGTTTGGACTTCCACTCTAAGCTTACCCAATTTTTGAGGTGGAAAGAACTTTGCCAAAAAGGCATAGACTAGCTTTTCCCAAGAGTTCAGGCTTTCTTTAGGTTGTGAGTGGAGTAGGTGCAGTAAAGTCACCCAGCACCTTCCTTGCATTGTTGGCATTGTTGTTGTTTTCGGCTGCCATGTCTTCTTCTTTGAAGATTTCTGTTAGGTCCTCTACAGAGAGTTGTGCCTTAGCTTCTCTTAGCTTTCGCTTCAAGGTCCTTTCAGGTTCAGGGTCAACCTCAACAAGAATGCTTTTGTCTTTGCTCCTGCTCATATGAAAGAGAAGAGAACAAGAAAATATGGAATCCTCTATGTCACAGTATAGAGATTCCTTAAGGTGTCAGAGGAATAGAAAAATAGAAGGAAGAGGTAGAAGAATTCGAACTTAGAAAGATAGAGTTCGAATTGTACATGTTAGTCCATAAGTAGAAGGATGTGAGAAGAGGGGAATAAATTTTCGAAAATAAATTTAAAAAGATTTTAAAAACATTTTGAAAAATTGAAGAATGATTTTCGAAAAATATGATTGGGAAAGAGATAAAGTGTTTTTTGAAAAAGATTTTGAAATTAGAAATAAAAAAGATATGATTGAAAACTTATTTTGAAAAAGATGTGAGTAAAAAGATATGATTGAAAATATATAGTTTTAAAAAGATATGATTGAAAAACAATTTAAAAAGATTTGATTTTTAAAATCAATGACTTGGCTAACCAAGAAAAATATGATTCAAACATTAAACCTTTCTCAATAGAAAAGGCAACATACTTGAAATGTTGAATCAAATCATTAATTGTTAGAAAGTATTTTTGAAAATGGAAAGAAATTGATTTTGAAAATATATGATTGAAAAGATATGATTTGAAAAAGATTTGATTTTGAAAAATTGTGAGAACTTGAAAATTTGAATTGAAAACAAAATCTTCCCTCTTGTGCAATCCTGGCGTTAAACGCCCAGAATGGTATCCATTCTGGCGTTTAACGCCCAAAATGCTACCCTTTTGGGCGTTAAACGCCAGTTTTCCTTCCTCACTGGGCATTTTGAACGCCCAGCTTTTTCTATGTAATTCCTCTACTGTTGTTCTGAATCTTCAATTCTCTGCATTATTGACTTGAAAAGACATAAATTAATTTTTTTTGGATTTTTAATGATGAGGAAAAATAAAAATGCAACTAAAATCAAATAACAATGCATGCAAGACACCAAACTTAGAAGTTTGTATACTACTGACACTAACAATTTGAGAATGCATATGAGAAACAACAAAACACTCAAGACAAGAGAATTTAAAGATCAGAGCAATGAAATCATCAAGAACAACTTGAAGATCAATGAAGACACATGATTGAATTTAAAGAATGCATGCAATTGACACCAAACTTAAAATGAGACACTAGACTCAACAAGAAACATAAAATATTTTTGGTTTTTATGACTTTGTAATTTTTTTGGATTTTTCAAAAATTATATGGAGAAGAAAATAAAGAGATTCAAAATTTTTAATAAGAATTCCAGGAATCATGCAATGTTAGTCTAAAGTTGCAGTCTAAAAAGATTAGACATGGCTAGCCAAGCTTCA
>NC_029775.3:13515217-13515482 GCF_000817695.3 Arachis duranensis
TAATGGCGCCATCAACATGGTACGCTCAATTGCAATCTCAACTCTTTATCACAACTTCGCAAAACTAACCAGCAAGTGCACTGGGTCGTCCAAGTAATAAACCTTACTTATGGATGATTTATGAATAAAGCATAAAATAAAGATAGAGATACTTATGTAATTCATTGCTGAGAATTTCAGATAAGCATATGGAGATGCTTTGTCCCTTCCGTCTCTCTGCTTTCCTACTGTCTTCATCCAATCCTTCTTACTCCTTTCCATGGCA
>NC_029775.3:13515650-13515847 GCF_000817695.3 Arachis duranensis
CTTGTGTCTGTCACTAACGCCCCACAATCGTGAGTTTGAAGCTCGTCACAGTCATTCAATCCTTGAATCCTACTCAGAATACCACAGACAAGGTTTAGACCTTCCAGATTCTCTTGATTGCCGCCATCAATTCTAGCTTATACCACGAAGATTCCGATTAAGGGATCCAAGAGATATCCACTCAATCTAAGGTAGAA
>NC_029775.3:13516089-13518372 GCF_000817695.3 Arachis duranensis
ATAATCTAAGAACTAGACATCCAAAGATGATCTAGAGATCTAAAGTGATCAAAAGATGTAAATACAATAGCAAAAGGTCCTATTTGTAGAGAACTAGTAGCTTAGGGTTTACAAAGATGAGTAAATGACATAAAAATCCACTTCCGGACCCACTTGGTGTGTGCTTGGGCTGAGCATTGAAGCATTTTCATGTAGAGACTCTTCTTGGAGTTAAACACCAGCTTTTGTGCCAGTTTGGGCGTTTAACTCCCATTCTTGTGCCAGTTTCGGCGTTTTACGCCTGAATTCTTGAGCTGACTTAGAACGCCTGTTTGGGCCATCCAATCTCGGGCAAAGTATGGACTATTATACATTGCTGGAAATCCCAGGATGTCTACTTTTCAACGCAATTAAGATCGCGCCAATTTGGTATCTGTAGCTTCAGAAAATCCACTTTGAGTGCAGGGAGGTCAGAATCCAACAGCATCTGCAGTCCTTTTCAGCCTCTGAATCAGATTTTTGCTCAGGTCCCTCAATTTCAGCCAGAAAATACCTGAAATCACAAAAAAATACACAAAATCATAGTAAAGTCCAGAAAAGTGAATTTTAACTAAAAACTAATAAAAATGTAATAAAAACTAACTAAAACATACTAAAAACATACTAAAAACAATGCCAAAAAGCGTATAAATTATCCGCTCATCAGTAATCCCTGAAAGAGACCTAACAAAGGTCCAAGAAAGAGGATTGCAAAAACAACTTAGAAGAGATCGACCTAACAAAGTCGATCCCCTACAAGACAAGTTGTAAAAGTAATCCCTGAAAGAGACCTAACAAAGGTCCAAGAAAGAGGATCACAAAAACAACTTAGAAGAAATCGACCTAACGAAGTCGGTCTCCTACAAGACAAGTTGGTAAAAGTAATCCCTGAAAGAGACCTAACAAAGGTCCAAGAAAGAGGATTATAAAAGCAACTTAGAAGAAATCGACCTAACGAAGTCGGTCTCCTACAAGACAAGTTGTAAAAGTAATCCCTGAAAGAGACCTAACAAAGGTCCAAGAAAGAGGATTACAAAAGCAACTTAGAAGAAATTGACCTAACGAAGTCGGTCTCCTACAAAACAGGATAATCCCTGAAAGAGACCTGAACAAGGTCCAAAAAAGAGGATTATCAAAAAACTTGACAGAGTCTAGTATGACGAAGTCGGCCCGAAAAAGATAAAGTTACAAAAGGTAAAACCTCAAAAGAGATCTGAACAAGATCTAAGAAAAAAGGATCACCTAGTAACGAAACGGGGACCGACATGAAGAAGTCGGACTAAAGCTACAAAAAGGTATAAAAAGTAATCCTAAGGGGTTGCTCGAAAAGATCAATTGAGAAGATCAACCAACAGAGGGGAGATAATTCGACCCGATAGACCTTGACCTCGCCACAAAAGCGATCAAAAGAGGATGGATAAAAAACAACTCTGAAAATTCCAGGTAAATGATAAAGAAAGCTACAAGCAAGCATATCGCAGTTACCATAAAACAAAGACTCAACAGGCCGCTTGAAGCCAACCCCAAGAGTCAGAGAAACCATTTTGTTTTTCAAAATAAAGTTGCTAAAAATAGCAATTGGAGTATCAACAGTCAACAAAGCATCATTTACAAAAAAGAGTTCAAAGCCCACAAACCGGGCTATTTACACAATTACTTAAAAAAGGAGGTCAACCAAGATCTGGAGCCTTCCTGGCAGCATCAGTATGGGGAGAAGGAGGGCAAGTCTGAATAGGCACAGTATCTACAGTTCCATCATCCCGGTTCAGAATCTGGCAATCCGGATCAGATGTAACGGGAGAAACCGAGGAGGTCGACACTTTAAGAGAAGGCACTGGGGAGGGTCAGCATCATCATCATCATCCTAGTCATCAGGGACAATCTTACCATCCCTCACAACATTGTCCAGGCTGATGAGAGTCAAGTCGGCATCAGGAGCAACAATCCAGAACTGCTCCATCAGGTTCTCGGAGGCGGCAGTTACACTGCCCACAAGGTGACCCTGAGGCTCGGCATAATTAACCCGAGCAGTTTCCAAATCATCCTGAAGATGCATTAATTCCCTATAAGCTGAGACATAGCTATCCTTGTGCTTCAGTGCCATGTCCTCAGCCAACTTCAAAGAAGCAGCCAAGGCAATAGAGCTGGCCTTCTCACCCTCCAGCTCCTTCTCTACCTTCGCCAACTTCACCTCCAACTCATCCTTCAGACCCTTGATCCGATCAAATTCTGATTTGGCCTCCTCCATGAAGGATTTTGTGGCAT
>NC_029775.3:13518416-13531793 GCF_000817695.3 Arachis duranensis
ATAAAATCCAGATGCTGAAGAAGAGACACGTCGTCCATGGAAAGCCCACAATAGGGGGCAATTTGCTGGTCAACAAACTCGATAGCATCAAAATCCGGGGCATCCAGGTTAAAGGGCTCGGATGTTTTTTGCTTTTTTAAAGGAAGAGAACCAGAAGCAACGGCAGAAGTGTGTGGAGGATCGACCTGACGAAATCGAGGAGTAGGAATTACTTTCCTCGGCCCGGGAGAACTCGGCACAGGAGGCTTCACTGGAACCTAAGAAAATCCCTCTCCGGCCACTTCAGCGCGAGATGTTCAGAGCAGCAGTTGCCTTCTTTGCCCTTTTAAAGGCCTTCATGGAGTCATTGTTCTTTGACATCTCTGCAAATACAGAATCAGCCACAGCAAAGAGTTACAGTCACAATAAGAGGAAGAAAAAATTAAGCAACAAGTGTAAAAACAAGTCAGACAAGTACCCAAAATGGCCCGAACCAAGGACGGGTCATTCAAAAACCTTTTTGTTTTAAGATGGGGTGGTGCCCCCCATAGATCCTCAAGAACAACAACAAAGGCACACTCAACATCATCAAGCATCTCCCAGGTATAGCGAGACACTCTTACGTCCCTCTGCCACTCTAGAGGGAAAAAAGGCTCATTATTTTCATCAAGAAAAAAGGGGCGGGCCCCCTCAACAGCACGAACCTTAAAGAAGTAATTCTTGAAGTCCTTAAAGGACTCATCATACACGAACCATAAAGTTTTTGCTATGTATGATGAGTCCTTTAAGGACTTCAAGAATTACTTCTTTAAAGTTTGTGCTGTCGAGGGGGCTCGGCCCTTTTTTCTTGATGAAAATGATGAGCCTTCTTTCCCTCTAGAGTGGCAGAGGGATGTGAGAGTGTCTCGCTATACCTGGGATATGGTTGATGATGTTGAGTGTGCCTTTGTTGTTGTTCTTGAGGATCTATGGGGGAAACCACCCCATCTTGATACAAAAAGGTTTTTGAATGACCCATCCTTGGTTCGGACTGTTTTGGGTACTTGTCTGACTTGTCTTTTATACTTGTTTCTTTAATTTTTTCTTCCTCTTATTTGTGACCGTAACTCTTTGTTGTGGCTATTTCTGTATTTGTAGAGATGTCAAAGAACAACGACTCCATGAAAGCTTTCAAAAGGGCAAAGAAAGCAACTGCTGCTCTGAACATCTCGGCCAAAGTGGCCGGCAAGGGATCTTCTCAGATCCCAGTGAAGCCTCCTGTGCCGAGTTCTCTCGGGTCGAGGAAAGTAATTCCTACTCCTCGGTTTCATCAGGTCGATCCTCCACAGACTTCTGCCGTTGCTTCTGGTGTCCCTCCCTTGAAAAAGCAAAAAACATCCGAGCCTTTTAACCTGGATGCCCCGGACTTTGATGCTATCGAGTTTGTTGACCAGCAAATTGCCCCCTATGGTGGGCTTTCCATGGATGACGTGTCTCTTTTTCAGCATCTGGATTTCATCACCAAAAGTAGTGTGAAGATGGCTCATATGGGTGCGGCTATTTTCCGAACAGTTCAGGGGATTCCAATTCATGCCACAAAATCCTTCATGGAGGAGGCCAAGTCAGAATTTGATCGGATCAAGGGTCTGAAGGATGAGTTGGAGGTGAAGTTGGCGAAGGTGGAGAAGGAGCTGGAGGGTGAGAAGGCCAGCTCTATTGCCCTGGCTGCTTCTTTGAAGTTGGCTAAGGACATGGTCTTGAAGCATAAGGATAGCTATGTCTCGGCTTATAGGGAATTAATGCATCTCCGGGATGATTTAGAAGCTGCTCGCGTTAATTATGCTGAGCTTCAGGGTCACCTTGTGGGCAGCGTAACTGCTGCCTCTGAGAACCTGATAGAGCAGTTCTGGATTGTTGCTCCTGATGCCGACTTGACTCTCATCAGCCTGGACAATGTTGTGAGGGATGGTAAGATTTTCCCTGACGACCAGGATGATGATGATGCTGACACTCCCCCAGTGCCTTCTCTTAAAGTGTTGACCTCATCGGTTCCTCCCGTTACGTCTGATCCGAATTGCCAGTTTCTGAACCGGGATGATGAAACTGTAGATGCTGTGCCTATTCAGACTTGCCCTCCTTCTCCCCATACTGATGCTGCCGGGAAGGCTCTAGATCTTGGTTGACCTCCCTTTTTAAGTATTTGTGTAAATAGCCCGGTTTGTGGGCTTTAAACTCTTTTTTTTTTGTAAATGATGCTTTGTTGACTGTTGATACTCCAGTTGCTATTTTTAGCAACTTTATTTTGAAAAACAAAATGGTTTCTGTGAGGTTGATTTTGGTGGCCTCTTGAAACTTTATCATACTATGTTTTTATTGTGCCTTAACATGGTATCTGTTGGAATCTTACTGCTTGGCCCCTTTAGATTGCTTTCGTACTTATTGTTTGTAGCTTGGATCCTTTTGAGGCCGTGACTGTGGGGGGTCCAATTTGTTTCTCGGTTTCTTCGCTTTTGTTTGTATTTTTAGCGCCTCATAACCGATTTCTTTATGTTGGTCCCCTTCTAAGTTATTTTTGTAATCCTCTTTCTCGGACCTTTGTCAGGTCTCTTTAAGGGATTACTTTTATAACTTATCTCTTGTAGGAGACCGACTTCGTTAGGTCGATCTCTTCCTGGTTGTTTTTGTAATCCTCTTTCTTGGACCATTGTTAGGTCTTTTTCAGGGATTACTTTTACAACTTGTCTTGTAAGAGATCGGCTTCGTTAGGTTGATCTCTTCTAAGTTGTTTTTGTAATCCTCTTTCTTGGACCTTTGTTAGGTCTCTTTCAGGGATTACTTTTACAACTTGTCTTGTAGGAGATCGGCTTCGTTAGGTCGATCTCTTTTAATTTGTTTTTGTAATCCTCTTTCTTGGACCTTTGTTAGCTCTCTTTCAGTGATTACTTTTACAACTTGTTTTGTAGGAGACCGACTTCGTTAGGTCGATCTCTTCTAAGTTATAGCAATTCCTCTTTAATAGGGTTGGCCAGACCTCTTTCCAGGGATTTGATGATAACTTGGGTTGACTTGGTCCGATTTTTTAGTGTCGGCCAGTCTTTTTAAGTTATTATATAGCAATCCATAAGACCTCGTCAGGTTCTTTTTTTGGGATCACTTTTGATAACTTCTTGCATTATTCTGTGTTCATCTTTGCTGATTTGTAGATGGTAGTTTCTGTCTTGGTTTAATCGACCTTTAGGTGAATCGCATTTTCACCTTTGTCGGTAGATCATTCCTATCGAGATCGTTTAGTGAATCTGTCCTTCACTTTCCGTTCGATCCGTTGCTTTATAATCGGATGACGAATGCTTTAGATTAATGCATCTTGGGAATTTGTAAATATCTGAAATATATTTTATTCAAAGAAAGTGCAGATATATACATGCGGGAGTTTTCCGTACCCTTAAGTCGGATTAAATCTCAATCTTGACGCCTCATTAAAAAATGTTTTCAGGAAAAAGAGTGCATCTCGTGATGAGATCTTTTACCTGTCCCAGCTATAGTACCTTCTTAGGTTACAGGCGTGCCATGATCTGGGGAGTTCTTGTCCCTCGAGTTCGGACAGTCTGTAATAGCCTTTCCTAAGTACTTCTGTGACTCGGTAGGGTCCTTTCCAGTTGGCTGCTAGCTTTTCTTCTCCGGGTCGAGTTGTTCCAATATCATTTCAGATTAAGATGAGATCATTCTCAGCAAAACCTCTTGGCACTACCTTTTGATTATATCTGGAAGCCATTCGCTGCTTTAGTGCTTCTTCTCTAATCCGAGCTCTTTCTTGGATTTCCGGGAGTAGGTCGAGCTCTTCTCTTTGAAGTTGAGAGTTGGCTTGTTCATTGTAGTGGACTACTCGGGGAGACCCTTCCTCGACTTCTATTGGAATCATTGCCTCCACTACGTATGCTAATCGAAATGGTGATTTAGCCGTGCTTCCGTATGGTGTTGAATACTTGAACCAAGTCGGTTAGTAATATTTCTTCGCTTTGTGTCTTTATCAACATGTCATCCACATAGACCTCCATGATTTTTCCGATGTGGTCCGAGAAGACTTTGTTCATTAGCCTTTGATAAGTGGCTCCCGTGTTCTTAAGGCCGAAAGGTATTACGATGTAGCAATAATTTGCTTTTGGTGTGATAAACGAGGTTTTTTCCTGATCTGGTGGATACATCGGGATCTGGTTGTACCCTGAGTATGCGTTCATGAACGAGAGATACTTATATCCTAATGAGGCATCTACTAGAGCGTCGATGCTTGGGAGTGGATAAGGGTCTTTTGGGCAGGCTTTGTTGAGGTCGGTGTAGTCGGTGCACATTCGCCACTTCCCATTTGACTTTCGCACCAAGACGACGTTTGCTAGCCATAGTGGGTATCTAACTTCTCTTATGAAGCTTGCCTCTGGTAGTGCTTGTACTTGTTCTTCTACAGCTTGAGACCGTTCTGACCCGAGTTTTCTTCGTGTTTGTTGTACCGGCCGGGATCCCGGGTAGACTGCCAACTTGTGACTCATTAGTTCGGGATCTATGCCTGGCATGTCGGCAGCTTTCCATGCGAAGAGATCAACATTATCTCGTAGAAACCGTATTAGTGACTCCTTTGCGTCTCCTTTCAGGATCGTGCCAATATTAGTTGTTTTATCCGAGGTATCTCCAATCTGGACTCTTTTTATTTCTCCTTCGAGCCGAGGGCGGAGTTCTTCTCGTCTCTGAACTCCGCCGAGAGGTTTAGACTCAGAGGTTTAGACTTTCGTTATAACAGCGACGCACCATCTTTTGATCTGCTTTTATTGTAGCTATCCCTTCTGCAGTTGGGAATTTCATTATATAACGATACGTATCCCAGTGGTTGTACTGGGGTATCCCCAAGTCCGAACAGGCTGTTCGGGTATGCTCTTAGCTCTTTTTCTTCTAAGCCGAGCTTGTCGAAGGTAGTTTTGAATAAGATGTCGGCGGAGCTTCCTTGGTCAATTAATGTACGGTGGAGGTTGGCGTTTGCCAATATGATTGTGATGACCATGGGGTCGTCGTGTCCTGAGATAATTCCGGATGCATCTTCTTTGGTAAACGTAATTGCTGGGATGTCTGGTGCCTCCCTTTTGTCTTCGACATGGTATACTTCTTTGAGGTGTCGCTTGCGGGATGATTTGGAGATTCCTCCTCCAGCAAATCCGCCGTGTATCACGTGGACATGTCTTTCCGGTGTGCGGGGTGATCGTTCAGATCATCTGACATCCTCATCCCTTCTTCTTTTTCTTGGTTCTTCGTTCCGATTGGCCAGAAACCGATCTAGTTTTCCTTCCCTTACTAATTTCTCAATGACATTTTTCAAGTCAAAGCATTCGTTGGTGGAATGTCCTCGGACTCGATGATACTCACAGTATTCGTTCCGATTTCCTCCTCCCCTTTTACCTTTAAGTTGCCGAGCTGGGGGTATTTTTTCCATATGGCAGACTTCTTTGTAAATATCTACCAAGGATACCCTAAGAGGGGGGTGTAGTTATGATATTTTTTTTCTCTCCGGAGCGATCTCTTTTTTCTTGGATTCTTTATCTTTATCTCGGTAGGCAGAACCGAACCTCGAGGCTTCCCCGAGTCGAGAATTCTCCTCCATGTTGATATACTTCTGCACCCGTTCTTGTACTTCGTCTAGGGATGTCGGGTACTTCTTTGATATAGATTGGCTAAATGGTCCTTCTTGTAGGCCATTTATGAGGCCCATGATGGCAGATTCTGTTGGTAGACTTTATATGTCCATGCACGTTTTGTTGAATTTTTCCATGTAGTTACGAAGACTCTCCCGATCTCCTTGCTTGATCCCTTGTAGGCTGGGTGCGTGTTTGGCTTTGTCCTTTTGTATGGAAAATCTGGCCAGGAATTTTTTGGCCAGGTCGTTGAAGCTCAAGATGGATTTTGGAGGTAGGTTGTCGAACCATCTAATGGCCGTCTTGGTAAGAGTTGTTGGAAAGGCTTTGCAGCAAACTGCATCCGAGGCGTCAGTGAGGTACATTCTACTTCGAAAGTTGCTGAGATGGTGGTTGGGGTCCGAGGTGCCGTCATACAGAGTCATATCCAGAAGTTTGAAATCTTTCGGGATTTTGGTCTTCATAATTTCCCTGGTGAATGGATCTTGATCTTTGTGAGAGCTATCCTCTGTGGTGGATCGAGTAGCTTTAGTTTTGAGATCAGCTTCGAGTTTCATAAGCTTATCTTCTAATTCTCGGCGCCGCCTTATCTCCCGATGTAGATCCTCTTCTTTTTCGCGTTGATGTTGGGCTTCTTTCCCAAGTTGCTTTAATCGATTTTGAAGTGCTTCTATCACCCCTGAATTTGATGAATTTTTGTCTCCATTGGGTTCCGAAGTATCTTTAAGTATAGCATCCGTGTTCTTGTGTGGCGTTCTATCTTCCAAACCTGAGTCATGGTTGTTGTCATGGTTGTCCACCATGGTGTTGGGATGACTTCCAGGTCCCCGACAACGGCGCCAATGTTCCGAGGATTACCTGAAACTGTAGGTCAATCTCGGTCAAGATCTTCTGTGTTGGTCGGAGTTGACATGTCCGGCAGGTGTATAGCAGCCGGAGCTGGTGTGTCCGACTTGTGGGACTGAAAGTGCTGCTGATGCTTCGTCCCCGGAGGGTGGGGAGTACCTGCAAGGGACTCCGATGCTTAAGTTAGCAAGGGTATTAAGCAGGTATCGAGTAGAATCAGAGTATCAGTTATACTTTGGTGCTCCAGCGTATTTATAATGGTGAGATGTGGCCTTCTATGGATAAGATAAGTTAGTTATCTTATCTTATCTTTAAGTGAGGTCATCTTATCTTTAAGAAAACCGCCCTTCTCTCTGTAGGATTGGGATGCCTTAGGATTTGGGGCGTGTTCCTCTATTTGGGCCCTTCTTTGGGCTTTCCTGGGGACTTGACCGAGCTCTTTGGAAAGAGGTCGGGTTGTCCTGACCTGAAGAGGTCGGTCGCTTTGTCTGTCGAACATCCTGGGTTGGACATCTCGACCCAGGGTATGAACAGTTACTAACAACATCTCGGATAAAGGGAGAAAACAACTCGGTCAATACGATACAGGCGAAGAAACAAGAAAAGGAAAACCCCAAGACTCAAACCAAAAGTCCTGGGGCATCCTTTGGAGGCAGTAACAAAGCAAGGTTTCCAAGAAAAATCTACAGCTTGCACCCCAGCGTTTCTCAGAAAGAATTCAAAGCAGCAAACATTCTTTCATCAAACAAAAACACAAAAAAGTCATTACAGTCTACCAAGCAAAAAGCATTCCCAAAACATCAAAACACGCCAAGTAGAGACCATTAAAGATGCAACCTTTTCAAGAGCAGACAAAAGCAACCTTCAAATAAAACGAGGAACAGATGCGGACAGTGGTATCAGAACAGAAACAACAAAGAACATGCAAAACCCTAAAAGCATCGAGCAAAAGCAAAAAAGGATCAGGAAGAAGATGGAGAAACACCCAGAAAGCACACTTTCAACAAATCTAGGGCACAATGGAAACAGAAAGATCTGAACTTTCTTAAAAAGGGAGGATCAAAATCAAAACCTCATCACAAAGCCAAAATCAAAGAGAAAGCACGAAATGGGGCTAACCTGGAGACGAAAGAAGCTTCGAAAAAAGTGTCATAAATGAAAGTTGCCCAGAAAATCGCTAAGCGACGCCGCAAACGCCAGGAAACAGAAGCACAAGCGAATGACAGAAAGCGAAGAGAGAAGAGAAAAAGTTGCGAAGAGGTTACAAGGAAAACAAAAGGAGAGAAAACCGTTTTTGGGTTTTCAAAATCAAAAATAAAGAGCCAAGGGGAAACGGGACAATTAATGCTAAAATTAATGAAGGCATTAAACCCTCGCACGTTCCCAAAAGCGCCGATATAAAAGCGCGCGTTTTTAGAGAAAACGTTTTACATTCAAAAGCTACTACCAAGGAATCGACAAAATGCTTGAGTTCGGCTTCGTCAAAAAAGGACCGAAGTTAAGAACTCGATCTCAAAAAAGACCGAGCTCAAGCAAGGGCACTGTTCATACCCTGGGTCAAGTTGTCCGACCCGGGATGTTCAAATAGCAAAGCGACCGACCTCTTTAGGTCAAGCAGACCGACTTCTTTACGAAGAAGTCGGCCAAAGCGACAGGAAAAGCCCAAAGAAGGGCCCAACTCAAGGAACACGACCCAAACCCTAAAGGCAGCCCAAGCTTACAGAGAGAAGGGCGGTTCCCTTGAAGATAAGATGACCTCATTTGAAAAGATAAGATAAAGATAAGATAAGATAACTAACTTATCTTATCCACAGAAGGCCACATCTCACCATTATAAATACTCTGGAGCACCCAGGTATAACTCATACTCTGATTCTACTCAATACCTGTTTAATACCCTTGCTAACTTAAGCATCGGAGTCCCTTGCAGGTACCCCCCACCCTTCGGTGACAAGGGATCAGCAGTGCAGTCAGTCCAACAATTCGGACACGACAGCTCCGGCCGTCTTCCACCAGCCGGACACGTTAGCTCCAACCAGTACAGAAGATCTCGTCCGAGATCGACCTCCAGTTTCAGGTAACCCTCGAAACACCACCTAATAAATAATTTTGCCCTCAAAATTCAAATCTAGTTACCTGAAAAGAGATGTGGATAGTCCTTTCGCATATCTGATTTGAGTTCCCAGGTGTGTTCCTCAATACCAGCTTGACTCCAAGCTACTTTTACCAATACTAATTCCCTTCCTCGTAATCGTTTAATACTAGTGTCATCAATTCTTACCGAAATTACTGGAAGTGTTAGATCTTCTCTCACTTGGATTGGTTCTGGTTCTCGAATATGACTTGCATCAGGAGTATATTTTCGAAGCTGTGATACATGAAACACGTCGTGCAAATTCAAAAGATACGGTGGTAAGGCAATTCTATAAGCCACTGACCCAATTCTCTTCAAAATATCAAACGGTCCAATATAACGGGGATTTAGTTTCTTAGTCTTAATAGCTCTTCCCACTCCAGTGGTTGGTGTAACTTTCAGAAAGACATGTTCTCCTTCTTCGAATTCCAAAGGATTTCGCCTCTGATCAGCATAAGTCTTCTGGCGGCTCTGGGCTATAAGCATTCGACTACGAATCTTCTTTATCTGTTCAGTGGTTTCAGCTATCATCTTAGGCCCTAACAAACTTCTTTCTCCAGTTTCATACCAACATAGTGGAGATTGACATTTCCTGCCATACCGAGCCTCATATGGAGCCATTCCGATGCTCGCATGATAGCTATTATTATAAGCAAATTCCACTAATGGCATATACCGATCCCAGCTCATCGGCTGGTCCAAAACACAAGCCCTTAGCATATCCTCCAAGGTCTGAATAATTCTCTCTGACTGACCATCTGTCTGAGGGTGATACGCAGTACTCAAGCTTAACTGAGTCCCAAATGCACGCTGAAAAGCTCCCCAAAACCTTGATGTAAAACAAGGATCCCTGTCAGATATAATGGTAGAAGGCACGCCATGTAACCTGACAATCTCTTTGATATACATTCGAGCCAATTCTTCCATTGTACAACTTATTCGGATAGGAAGAAAATGAGCTCATTTCGTCAGTCGATCCACAACTACCCAAATAACATTACAACCAGATCGGATTCTAGGCAAACTTATCACAAAATCCATTGCGATACTCTCCCATTTCCATTGTGGAATTTCCAAAGGCTGAAGTGTCCCTGATGGTCTCTGATGCTCGATCTTAACCTTCTGACATGTTAAACATTTAGATACGTGCAATGCCACATCATTCTTCATTCCTGGCCACCAGAACATCGCTTCCAGATCTTGATACATGTTGGTACCCTCTGGATGAATTGAGAACCCACTCTTATGAGCTTCCTTCAAGATACTTTGTCGCAGGTCTCCAACATTAGGCACAATAATCCGGTTCTTGAACCTCCATAAACCATCCTGACCTTCTGACACTCTCCACTGTTTTCCATGTTCCATTGTTGGTAATACCTTACGTAATGCTTCACTATCTCGGTGAGCCTTCAAAAGTTCTGATTTAAAATCACTTGAAATCTGCAACTGACTCAAACATAGAATTCCAAATTCTTCTCTAACTCCCAAATTCAAACCTTGAAATGCTTTCAGTAACTCTTCCTCCCGTAGCATCATCCAAGCTGCATATAAAGACTTCCGACTCAAAGCGTTCGCCACAACGTTCGCTTTTCCTGGATGATAATTCAATTCAAAATCATAATCTTTCAGAAGCTCCATCCATCTCCTCTGACGTATATTCAACTCTTTCTGCTCAAAAAGATACTTCAAACTCTTATGGTCTGAGAAAACTTGAAACTTAACGCCATAAAGATAATGCCTCTAAATCTTTAAAGCAAACACAACAGCAGTAAGTTCCAAATCATGTGTCAGGTAGTTTATCTCATGCGGCCTTAATTGCCGTGAGGCGTATGCTACAATATTCTGGTGCTGCATCAAAACGCACCCCAAACCTTTCAGAGATGCATCACAGTACACTTCAAACGGTTCACTTGGTTCAGGTAATACCAATACAGGTGTAGTAGTCAACCTGTGCTTCAATGCTTGGAAACTCTCTTCACATTTCGGAGTCCAAATAAAAGGCATATCCTTCCTAGTCAACTTAGTTAAAGGTAAGGCGAGCTGTGAAAATCCCTTAATGAATCTCCGATAATACCCCGCCAAACCTAGGAAACTTTTTATCTCTGTCACTGAAGTTGGTCGCTCCCAGTTCATTACTACTTCCACCTTAGCAGGATCAACAGCTATTCCCTGCTTACTCACCACGTGACCGAGAAACTTTACTTCACTCTTCCAAAACTCACATTTAGATAACTTAGCATATAACTTCCTATTTCTCAGAATTTACAGCACAGTTTGTAAGTGACTAGCATGCTCCTCTTCAGTCTTAGAATAAACAAGAATATCATCAATGAAGACAATATCAAACCTGTCCAGTTATGGCCGGAAGATTCTGTTCATATAATCCATGAACACTGCTGGAGCATTAGTTAACCCGAAAGACATCACTGTATACTCATAATGACCATAACTGGTTCTGAAAGCAGTTTTCGGAATATCCTCGTCTTTAACCCTTATCTGATGATACCCGGATCGCAGGACTATCTTATAAAACACACTGGCACTCTGTAACTGATCCATTAGATCATCGATTCTAGGCAACGGATATTTATTCTTCACAGTGATCATATTCAATTGCCGATAGTCGACACACAACCGCATACTCCCATCCTTCTTCTTTACTAGTAACACTGGTGCTCCCCATGGAAAAGCACTTGGTCGGATGAAATGCTTACCTAACAGATCTTCCAGCTGAGCTTTCAGTTCAGCCATTTCTAAAGGTGACATCCTATAAGGAGTAATCGAAATCAGACCGGCTCCAGGCACCAACTCAATTGCAAACTCAATCTCCCGATTAGGTGGAAATTCATTAATATCATCTGGAAACACATCTGGAAATTTACATACAACCGGAATCCGCTCTAAACTCTGATCATCACCTGATACTCCCGCAGTTAATAACATAATACCCTGACATTCAGTTCCAGAACAGTTTACTATCATAGAATTTAAATAGTAACTATTCACCACAACCGGTGCTTCTGACCCTTCCGGCATAAACTGTACTGACTTCTCAGAACAATCAAGCAAAATATGATTCTTGGATAACTAATCCAATCCCAAAATGAGATCAAGACCAGCCATAGGCAAACAAATCAAATCATGCACAAATTCACGCTGTTGTACTCGAAAGGGAACTTGTGAACATCCTATCCTAGTCACCATAGCTTCATGAGTAGCATTATATACTTTCAAATCAGAACCTAAAACCACCATTCTCAATCCTAATTCATGGGCCTTTCCAAATGCAATAAATGAATGACTTGCTCCTGAATCAAATAAAGCATTTAGAATTTTACCAGCCATTTCACAATTACCTCTAATCAATGTCTCAGATCCCTCAGCACCAATGGTAGAAGTGATGTATACTCTCCCTGGCTGCTGCACCCTACTAGTCTCATACTTCTTCTTTTTCGGGCAATTAGTGGCCATATGTCCGGGCTGTCCACAGGAATAGCATACTCCAAGTCCTACTCTGCACGGAACTCCAGGATGATACCTTCCGCACCTCTAACAATTCAGATCCTACTGTGGCTGCTTCCCAAACCTTCTTCCCTGATTAACATTGGTATTCAACCTTCTGTAATTATCTTGACCCTGAGTCTGCTGCGGAATAGAGCCTCCACGCTTGAAATTCCTGCCTCTCGGAGCAAAGCTCCTCCCTGAAGGCCTCTGAAAAGGCACCCTCAAACTCCCTTTCTCTACTGCCGCCTTTCTCACACAATCCTCAGCCACCTTACTCTTATTCACCAATTCAGAAAACACCCTGATCTCCATTGGGGCTACGAAGCTCAGAATATCACTCCAAAGACCTCCTTCATACTTAATACATTTCTATTCATACCCTGGGTCGAGCTGTCCAACCCGGGATGTTCTACAAGACAAAGCGACCGACCTCTTCAGGTCAGGACAACCTGACCTCTTCTCAAAGAGCTCGGTCAAGTCGACAGGAATCGAGCTCGGTGGAGTTCAGAGGCGAGAAGAATTCTGACCACGACCCGAAGGAGAAGTAGAAAGAGTCCAAATCGGAGACACTTCGGATAAAATAACTAATATTGGCACGATCCTGAAAGAAGACACAAAGGAATCACTAATACGGTTCCTACGAGATAATGTTGATCTCTTTGCATGAAAAGCTGCCGACATGCCAGGCATTGATCCCGAACTAATGAGCCACAAATTGGTAGTCTACCCGGGATCCCGGCCGGTACAACAAAGACGAAGAAAACTCAGACCAAAACGAGCTCAAGCTGTGGAAGAAGAAGTACAGGCGCTACTAGAGGCAGGGTTCATAAGGGAAGTCAAATACCCACTATAGCTAGCAAACGTCGTCTTGGTGAAAAAGTCAAATGGGAAGTGGCGAATGTGCACCGACTACACCGACCTCAACAAAGCCTGCCCAAAAGACCCTTACCCACTCCCAAGCATCGACGCTCTAGTAGATGCTTCATCAGGATATAAATATCTCTCGTTCATGGACGCGTATTCAGGGTACAACCAAATCCCCATGTATCCGCCAGATCAAGAAAAGACCTCGTTCCTAACGCCGAAAGCAAACTACTGTTACATAGTGATGCCTTTCGGTCTCAAGAACGCAGGAGCTACTTATCAAAGGCTAATGAATAAAGTTTTCTCAGATCACATCGGGAAAACCATGGAAGTTTATGTAGACGACATGTTGATAAAGACACAAAGCGAAGATACATTATTATCCGACCTGGCTCAAGT
>NC_029775.3:13531903-13532888 GCF_000817695.3 Arachis duranensis
AATTGAAGTAAATCCAGACAAGTGTCAAGCCATACTCAACATGAAAAGCCCAACTTGTGTCAAAGAAGTACAACAACTCAACGGAAGGTTGGCCGCTCTATCCCGATTCTTAGCAGGAGCCGCGATAAGATCTCTTCTCTTCTATGCTACTTTAAGACAGGGAAAACAGTTCGAATGGACGACGGAATGTGAGCAAGCCTTCTGAGACTTCAAAGAGTTCTTAGGACGGCCACCTATCCTATCTCGGCCACGAGAAAGAGAACCGCTCATATTATATCTCGCAGTAGAGAGCCGGGCAATAGCCTCAGCACTAGTCAGAGAAGATGAACATGGGCAAAAACCCGTCTACTTCATTAGCAAAGCGCTACAGGGATCTGAGCTGAACTACCAGAAAATAGAAAAGTTTGCCTACGCTCTGATCCTCACATCACGGCGGCTTCGCCCATATTTCCAAGCGCATACCATTAAAGTTCAGACCAACCAACCCATAAAAGGGATATTGCAGAAAACAGATCTAGCAGGAAGAATCCTACAATGGGCAATCAAGTTGTCTGAGTTCAACCTCCAATACGAGGCACAGACAGTGGTGGACGAAATTGTGATCACTACAACTTCGCACAACTAACCAGCAAGTGTACTGAGTCGTCAAAGTAATAAACCTTACGCGAGTAAGGGTCGATCCCACAGAGATTGTTGGTATGAAGCAAGCTATGGTCACCTTGTAAATCTTAGTCAGGCAAACTCAAATGGGTATGGGTGATATACGAATAAAACTTAAAGATAAAGATAGAGATACTTATGTAATTCATTGGTGGGAATTTCAGATAAGCGTATGAAGATGCTTGTCCCTTCCGTCTCTCTGCTTTCCTATTGTCTTCATCCAATCCTTCTTACTCCTTTCCATGGCAAGCTGTATGCAAGGGTTTCACCGTTGTCAGTGGCTACCTCCCATCCTCTCAGTGGAAATGTTCAACGCACCCTGTCA
>NC_029775.3:13533112-13533771 GCF_000817695.3 Arachis duranensis
GCATCAGTTCTAGCTTATACCACGAAGATTCTGGTTAGGGAATCCAAGAGATATCTACTCAATCTAAGATAGAACGGAGGTGGTTGTCAGGCACACGTTCATAGTTGAGAATATGATGAGGGTGGTTGTCAAGCACACGTTCATAGTTGAGAATGATGATGATTGTCACAGATCATCACATTCATCCGGATTAAGAACAAGTATTATCTTAGAATGGAAGCAAGCATGATTGAAAGAGAAACAGTAGTAATTGCATTAATCCATCAAGACACAGCAGAGCTCCTCACCCCCAACCATGGGGTTTAGAGACTCATGCCGTGGAAAGTACACAAAGAAAGGTGTAAAGTGTCATAAGGTCATCCCGTCATCATACAATGTCAAAAGATCCTATTAATAGTAAACTAGTAGCCTAGGGTGTACAGAAATGAGTAAATGACGTAAAAATCCACTTCTGGGTCCACTTAGTGTGTGCTTGGGCTGAGCATTGAAGCTTTCATGTGTAGAGACTTTTTCTGGAGTTAAACGCCAGCTTTCATGCCAGTTTGGGCGTTTAACTCCAAGTTATATGCCAGTTCCGGCGTTTAACGCTGGAATTTCTGAGGGTGACTTTGAGCGCCGGTTTGGGCCATCAAATCTCGGGCAAAGTATAGACTATTATA
>NC_029775.3:13534360-13534648 GCF_000817695.3 Arachis duranensis
AACTGGGTAAACCTTTTCAGATTGTGACTCAGCTTTGCTAGAGTCCCCAATTAGAGGTATCCAGGGTTCTTAAGCACACTCTTTTTGTCTTGGATCACAACTTTATTTCTTTCTTTTTCTTTTCTTCTTTTTTTTGTTTTTTTTCTTTTCCATTTTTTTTCGAATTATATATTTTTTTTTGAATTCACTGCTTTTTCTTGCTTCAAAAATCATTTTTATGATTTTTCAGATCCTCAGTAACATGTCTCCTTTTTCATCATTCTTTCAAGGGCCAACATTCATGAACCA
>NC_029775.3:13535731-13536036 GCF_000817695.3 Arachis duranensis
TCTCCATCTCCCATGACTCGGAGGTGGAAGCTTTTGCCTTCCCTTTCCTCTTTCTAGAGGTTTCTCCGGCCTTGGATGCCATAAATGGTTATGGAAAAACAAAAAGCAATGCTTTTACCACATCAAACTTAAAAGGTTTGCTCGTCCTCGAGCAAAAGAAGAAAGAAGAGAGTAGAAGAAGAAGAATTGAAGGAGATGGAGGAGGCTTTGTGGTTCGGCCAAGAGGGGGAGAAGTAGTGTTTGGGTTGTGTGAAAATGAAGGAGTGAAGAAGGGTTTATATAGGAGTGGGGGGAGGGTTATGGTT
>NC_029775.3:13536253-13536919 GCF_000817695.3 Arachis duranensis
GGGATCCTGTGGGGTCCACAGATCCTGAGGTGTCAAGGAAAAGTCATCCCTGCACCAAGTGGCGAGCAAAATTGCTCTTTGTGCCAAATCTGGCGTTAAACGCCGGGCTGGTGCCCATTTCTGGCGTTTAACGCCAAGTTCTTGCCCTGTACTGGCGTTTAACGCCAGTCTGGTGCCCCTTTCTGGCGTTAAACGCCCAGAATGGTGCCAGACTGGGCGTTAAACTCCCATCTGCTAACCTTACTGGCGTTTAAACACCAGCAGGTTCTTCTTCCAGGGTGTGCTGTTTTTCTTTCTGTTTTTCATTCTGTTTTTACTTTTTCAATTGATTTTGTGACTTCTCATGATCATCAACCTACAGAAAACATAAAATAACAAAAGAAAATAAATAAAATATAACATTGGGTTGCCTCCCAACAAGCGCTTCTTTAATGTTAATAGCTTGACAGAGGGCTCTCATGGAGCCTCACAGATACTCAGAGCAATGTTGGAACCTCCCTACACCAAACTTAGAGTTTGAATGTGGGGGTTCAACACCAAACTTAGAGTTTGGCTGTGGCCTCCCAACACCAAACTTAGAGTTTGACTGTGGGGGCTCTGTTTGGCTCTGTTTTGAGAGAAGCTCTTCATGCTTCCTCTCCATGGTGACAGAGGGATATCCTTGAG
>NC_029775.3:13536999-13537303 GCF_000817695.3 Arachis duranensis
CTATCAACATCAATCACAGCCTTTGCTGTGGCTAGGAAGGGTCTGCCAAGGATGATGGATTCATCCATGCACTTCCCAGTCTCTAGGACTGTGAAATCAGTAGGGATGTAATGATCTTCAACTTTTACCAAAACATCCTCTACAAGTCCATAAGCCTGTTTTCTTGAGTTGTCTGCCATCTCTAGTGAGATTTTTGCAGCTTGCACCTCAAAAATCCCTAGCTTCTCCATTACAGAGAGAGGCATGAGGTTTACACTTGACCCTAAGTCACACAAGGCCTTCTTGAAGGTCATGGTGCCTATGG
>NC_029775.3:13537694-13538324 GCF_000817695.3 Arachis duranensis
TGCCTCCAAGTTTCTAATGGAGGACCTTGTTTCAGTCATGAAACTTTGAGTGGTTTTGATTAGATCAGAGACCATGGTTGCTAATTCAGAGTGGCTCTGCTTAGAACTCTCTGTCTGTTGCTGAGAAGATTATGGAAAAGGCTTGCCATTGCTAAACCTGTTTCTTCCACCATTATTATTGTTGAAACCTTGTTGAGGTCTCTGTTGATCCTTCCATGAAAAATTTGGATGATTTCTCCATGAAGGATTGTAGGTGTTCCCATAGGGTTCTCCCATGTAATTCACCTCTTCCATTGAAGGGTTCTCAGGATCATAAGCTTCTTCCTCAGATGAAGCCTCCTTAGTACTACCTGGTGCATTTTGCATTCCAGACAGACTTTGAGAAATCATATTGACTTGCTGAGTCAATATTTTGTTCTGAGCCAATATGGCATTCAGAGTGTCAATATCAAGAACTCCTTTCTTCTGATTTGTCCCACTGTTCACGGGATTCCTTTCAGAAGTGTACATGAATTGGTTATTTGCAACCATTTCAATTAGTTCTTGAGCTTCTGTAGGCGTCTTCTTCAGATGAAGAAATCCTCCAGCAGAGCTATCCAAAGACATCTTGGACAGTTCAGACAGACCATC
>NC_029775.3:13541141-13541391 GCF_000817695.3 Arachis duranensis
CTCTGATCTCACGGAATGGCTGGCTCGGTTGTCAGGCGAGCGCTCAGTTGTCAGGCGATCAACCATGTGTCGTGTATCAGGAATCCAAGAGATATTCACCCAATCTAAGGTAGAACGGAGGTGGTTGTCAGGCACACGTTCATAGGTGAGAATGATGATGAGTGTCACAAATCATCATATTCATCAAGTTGAAGAACAAGTGATATCTTAGAACAAGAACAAGCGGAATTGAATAGAAGAACAATAGTAA
>NC_029775.3:13541485-13545349 GCF_000817695.3 Arachis duranensis
CTTGTGCCAGTTCCAGCGTTTAACGCTGGGAATTCTGAGGGTGACTTTGAACGCCGGTTTGGGCCATCAAATCTTGAGCAAAGTATGAACTATCATATATTGCTGGAAAGCCCAGGATGTCTACTTTCCAACGCCGTTGAGAGCGCACCAATTGGGCTTCTGTAGCTCCAGAAAATCCACTTCAAGTGCAGGGAGGTCAGAATCCAACAGCATCTACAGTCCTTTTTAGTCTCTGAATCAGATTTTTGCTCAGGTCCCTCAATTTCAGCCAGAAAATACCTGAAATCACAGAAAAACACACAAACTCATAGTAAAGTCCAGAAAAGTGAATTTTAACTAAAAACTAATAAAAATATACTAAAAACTAACTAGATCATACTAAAAACATACTAAAAACAATGCCAAAACATCAGACAGCCATCAAATCACAACACCTGGCTGACTTCATCACAGAATTCACAGACACCTCAGAAATCCCCATAGAGTGGAACATATACGTAGACGGATCCTCGAATAAAACAGGAAGCGGTGCGGGTGTGATAATCGAAAGCAACCAAGGAACTCAACTTGAGCTCTCCCTTAAATTCGGATTCCCGGCCTCAAACAACCAGGCAGAATATGAAGCATTATTAGCTGGTTTGAAGCTGGCTAGGGAGGTTGGAGCTCGAAAACTCAACATCTACAGTGACTCACAAGTCATAACCTCACAAATAATAGGAAGCTACCAAGCCAAAGATCCGACCATGAAAAAATATTTGGATAAAACAAAGAACAGCTCGGACAACTCGGGGAATATAGAATTTACCACATACCTCGTGAGCAAAATGCCCGAGCTGATGCCCTTTCAAAATTAGCCAGCACCAAACCAGGGGGCAACAACAGAAGCCTCATCCAGGAGATACTACAGAACCCGTCAATAGCAGAAGAAGAAAAAGTCCTAGCCATAATAGGTCAGGATCAAGGATGGATGACCCAATAATAAATTACCTCAAAACAGAAGCACTCCCTACAGATGAAAAGGAGGCAAAGAGGCTGAAAAGGGAAGCACAGTACTACACTATCATAAACAACACACTTTACAAAAGGGGGATATCAACACCTTTACTAAAATGCGTACCGACTTCTAACACAAAGAAAGTCTTGGAGGAAGTACATAGCGGCATTTGTGGTAATCATCTCGGAGCGCAAGCTCTCACCAAAAAGATACTCCGGGCGGGATTCTATTGGCCAACTCTACAAAAGGAGGCTACAGAATTTGTGAGGACATGCCCACCATGCCAGAAGCATGCCAACTTTCACATTGCCCCACCAGAAAAGCTCATCAGTGTGACCTCACCCTAGCCATTTGCGAAATGGGGACTCGACCTTCTCGGACCCTTCCCACAGGGATCGGGACAAGTAAAATTCCTCATAGTAGGAGTAGACTATTTCACAAAATGGATCGAGGCAGAACCCCTAGCCAACGCCACCGCTCAAAGAAGTCGAAAATTCCTATATAGGAACATTATTACGAGGTTTGGAATACTATACTCCATCACCACGGACAACGGTACCCAATTTACAGATGCAGGATTCAGAAAACTGGTGGCCGACCTGAACATAAAACACCAGTTCACCTCCGTCGAACATCCCCAAGCCAATGGACAAGCCGAAGCAGCCAACAAAGTCATATTGGCCGGACTAAAGCGAAAGCTACAAGAAGCAAAGGGAGCCTGGGCCGAGGAACTTTCACAAGGCCTATGGGCATATCGAACAACCCCCCATTCTACTACAAACGAATCACCATTCCGACTAGCATACGGAGCGGAGGCAATGATTCCAATAGAAATCGAAGAAGGATCTCCCCGAGTAGTCCACTACAATGAACAAGCAAACTCCCAACTTCAGAGAGAAGAGCTCGACTTGTTACCCAAAATCCAAGAAAGAACTCGAATCAGAGAAGAAGCTCTAAAGCGACGAATGACTTCCAGATATAATCAAAAGGTAGTGCCGAGAAGTTTTGCAGAGAATGATCTCATCCTAATCCGAAATGACATTGGAACAACTCGACCCGGAGAAGGGAAGCTGGCAGCGAACTGGAAAGGACCCTATCGAGTCAAAGAAGTACTTGGGAAGGGCTACTACAGACTGTCCGAGCTTGATGGACGAGAGCTTCCCCGATCATGGCATGCCTGCAACCTACGAAGGTACTACAGTTAGAAAAGGTAAAAGGTCTCACTAAATGGATGTACTCTTTTTCCTGAAAAGGTTTTTTAATGAGGCACCAGGTCGAGACCTAGACCAGAAAAATCCCACATGTATATATTCGCATTTTCCTTTAAATAAAATATATTTTAGATATTCTACAAGAGTCCAAGACGCATTAATCTGAAGTATTCATCGTTCGATTATAAAGCAACAGGTCGGCAGAAAGTAAAAAATAAATTCACTGCCTGTTCTGAGGGTTACCTGAAACTGTAGGTCGATCTCGGATGAGATGTTCTGTGTTGGTCGGAGCCGACGTGTCCGGCAGGTGTACGGCGGCCGGAGCTGGTGTGTTCGACTTGTTGGACTTGGTGGTGGTGCTGATCCTTCGTCCCCGGAGGGTGGGGGTACCTGCAAGGGACTCCGATGCTTAAGTTAGCAACGGTATTAAGTAGGTATTGAGTAGAATCAGAGTATGAGTTATACCTGGGTGCTCCAGTGTATTTATAATGGTGAGGAGTGACCCATCTGGAGATAAGATAGTTATCTTATCTTATCTTATCTTTATCTTTGAGTGAGGTCATCTTATCTTCAAGGGAACCGCCTTTATCTTTCTGGGCTTTGGCTGCCTTTAGATTGGGCTGTGTTCCTTTGTTTTGGGCCTGCTTTGGGCTCCTTTGGCGATTTGGCCGAGCTCATTGAAAAGAGGTCGGGCATTTGGCCGAGCTCTTTGAGAAGAGGTCGGATAGTCTGACCTGAAGAGGTCGGTCGGCTTGTCGCTAAATATCCTGGGTCGGACAGCTTGACCCAGGGTATGAACAGTGCCCCTGCTTGAGTTCGATCTTTCCATGAGATCATGCTTTTCAGAGCTTCGATCTCTTTGGAAGTCGTGCTCAAGCATCTGTCTGGCTTGTTTCTTCATTGCTTTGCAATCTCTGTAGATTTTCTAGAGGTTTGGTGCTTCACAGTCCAACCTCTTTTGAGTGGTAGCGTGGGTTTTCTACCCTTGCCTTCTGGATCACGCCTTGCTTTAAGTTTGTGTTGACAACCCTCTGCTTTGGCGAAGTTGTCCTTGCGGCTTGATATCCGGACTTTTAGTGATTTGTCCAATGACTTTTTTAGTGTTCTTTATGTAGAACCTTTTTTAGTCTCGGATGATGTTCGTAGCCCTGTTTGAGATTGTGCCATCTTTGAGTGGAGTTGTATCCCTTTTGGCTGAGCATTTTTGAGCCTTTAGGTTGTTTTCGAACCTTTATGGCTTTGTTCTTTTTTGAGATCATACTTGCACCTCTTCTTTAGCTGACGTCGACCTGTATGACTTTGCCCCTGCTTGAGTTCGGACTTTTCCGTGAGACCGTGCTTTCAGAGTTTCGATCTCTTCGGGGAAGTCGTGCTCAAGCATCCTGACTTTGGTCGATCTTTTGAATAGTTTTTCCTTGTGCGAGTCTGATATTGCCCCTTTTACTTTGTTGAGGGGACTTTTTCAGCCTTCTTCTGACTTGTTTGTCTTTGCTGTTCGGGCTTTTTAGTCATAATCCAACAACTTTTTAGGTTGTGTTCCGATGGGGAACCTCTTTATAGTTTGTTTTGGATGACTTTTTAGCTCCGTCTTTGATTTGTGCTTTTGCCTTTTAAGAAGTGTCTTTTTCCAAGACTTCGTATTTTTTAGCAAAGCATTTC
>NC_029775.3:13545462-13564640 GCF_000817695.3 Arachis duranensis
GACCTCTTTTGATCATTTCTGGTTTCGTCCACTTTCTGCTTGGTCGAGGTGGTCCTTGGGGCTAATTTGTCCGACGACTTTTTAGTGTTTTCGTAGAACACTTTTTAGTCATTCTAAACAGTTTTTGATAGCCTTGTCGTAGAGCCGTGACTTTTTGGGCAGAGCTATGTCCATTTTAGCGCACGTTTTTCGTTGCTCCGACTTCTTCTTGTCGGTCCAAGCTGTAGCTTTCGTTGGTCCGACTTCTTCGTATCGGTCCAAGCTGTAGCTTTCGTTGGTATGACTTCTTCTTGTCGGTCCAAGCTGTTGCTTTTGTTGGTCCGACTTCTTCTTGTCGGTCCAAGTTGTTATAACCCTCTTTTTGGACCTCATTTGGGTCTCTTTCAGGGGTTACTTTTGTAGCTTTATAGTTTGGGCCGACTTCGTCATGTCAGACCCTGTCGAGTTGCTTGGTAATCCTCTTTTTTGGACCTTGTTCAGGTCTCTTTTAGGGATTATCTTTGTAGCTTTATATTTTGGGCCGACTTCGTTATGTCGGGCCCTATCGAGTTATTTGGTAATCCTCTTTCTTGGACCTTGTTCAGGTCTCTTTTAGGGATTATCTTTGTAGCTTTATATTTTGGGCCGACTTCGTTATGTTGGGCCCTGTCGAGTTATTTGGTAATCCTCATTCTTGGACTTTGTTCAAGTCTCTTTCAGGGATTACCTTTGTAACTTTTTGTAGGAGTCCGACTTCATCATGTCGGTCTCTTCTGAGTTATGTCTGTAATCCTCTTTCTTGGACCTTTGTCAGGTCTCTTTCAGGGATTACTTTGATAACTTTTTAGTGGTAGGAGTCCGACTTGGTTATGTCGGTCTCCTTTAAGTTATTTTTTGTAGTCCTCTTTCTTGGATCTTTGTCAGATCTCTTTCAAGGACTACTTGTATAACTTTTTGTTTTGGGCTGACGGACTACTTGTATAACTTTTAGTGGTAGGAGTCCGACTTGGTTATGTCGGTCTCCTTTAAGTTATTTTTTGTAGTCCTCTTTCTTGGATCTTTGTCAGATCTCTTTCAAGGACTACTTGTATAACTTTTTGTTTTGGGCTGACTTTGTTATGTCAGGCCCTTCTAAGTTAAAGTAATCCTCTTTAATAGGGTTGGCCAAACCTCTTTCCAGGGTTTACTTATAACTTGGGATGACTTGGTTCGACTTCTTAACGTTCGACCAGTCCTTAAGTTATTATTTTAGCGATCCGTAAGACCTCGTCAGGTTCTTTTTTAGATCACTTTCGATAACTTCTTACATTATTCTGTGTTCATCTTTGCCGATTTGTAGAAAGTGGTTGTCATCTCTAGATCGTCCTTTGGGTGAATCGCGTTTCCACCTTTATCGGACAATTTATCTTTATCGTGGTCGTGCAGTGAAATTGTTTTTCACTTTCTGCCGACCTTCGTGCAGTGAAATTGTTTTTCACTTTCTGTCGATCTGTTGCTTTATAATCGGGCGATGAACTCTGCTTTCACTTTTTTGCCGACCTTGTCGAAATCGGGTGATGAATTCTGGTTTCATCTTTGCCGACTTTTATCATGATTGGGCGGTGAATTTGGTTTTCACCCCGCCGACCTTGTCGTGATCCAGCAGTGAAATTTGCGTTTCAGATTAATGCGTCTTGGTATAGCAGTGAATTTTGTTTTCACTTTGTCGAAATCAAATGATGAATTCGGTTTTCATCGTGGTCGGGCGGTGAAGTTGGTTTTCACCTTGCCGACTTGTCGCTTTGTAATCGGACGATGAGTTTGGTTTTTATCTTGCTGACTTTGTCGTAATCGGGTGTCTTGGTAGGAAACTTTTTAGGGAATCTGCAATCTTTTAAACAATATTATAAAGATAAGAGTGTGTACATGTTAGTACTTACCTTTCTAGGTTGGGAAATCTTTTTGGATCTCGGCCTGGTGCCCTTTTTAGATTGCAGGCATGCCATGACCTTGGTAGCTCTTGCCCTTTGAGTTCGGACAGTCTGTAGCAACCTTTCCCCAGTTCTTCTAAACAACTTGGTATGGTCCTTTCCAGTTGGTTGCTAGCTTTCTTTCTCCAGGTTGAGTTATTCTGATATCATTTCGGATTAGGATGAGGTTGTTGTTGGCAAAGCTTCGCTGTACTACCTTCTGATTGTATCTTGAGGCCATTCGACGTTTTAACGCCACTTCCTTTGGATTTGGGAGTTGACCTATTCATTGTAGAAGATCATTCTGGGGGATCCTTCTTTGATCTCTACTGGGATCATTGCCTCCATTCCGTAAATCAATCGGAAGGGTGATTCCCCCGTGGTGAAGTATGGAGTTGTCCGATATGCCCATAGGACTTGTGGGAGCTCTTCAGCCCAAGCTCTCCGTCTTAACCTAGCTAGTATGACTTTGTTGGCAGCTTCTGCTTGTCCATTGGCTTGTGGGTGTTCTACGGATGTGAATTGGTGCTTGTAATAATGTTTCTGTACAAGAATTTCTGACTTCTTTGAGCAGTGGCACTAGCTAGGGGCTCTACCTCAATCCATTTTATGAACACCCCTACAATGAGGAACTTGACTTGTCCCAATCCTTGGGGAAATAGTCTGAGGAGGTCGAGTCTCCTCTTTACGAACGGCCAAGGTGATGTTACACTGATGAGCTCCTCTGGTGGGGCAATGTGGAAGTTGGCATGCTTTTTGATGTAAAGCTTTGACTTTGTATTTGGTTTTTACTCCGTTTGTTGCCTCCAAAGGGTGCCCCTGGACCTTCGTGTGAGTCCTGGGGTTTCTCTTTTACTGTTGTATCTGACACCTGATATTTTGCTGTTATTGTTCGAGTTGTTGCCCGAGTTGTTTGGTAGTAACCCCATAGTTGACCTATGTCTTTGAGATGTATACTAAGATCCCGGACGGCATGTCTAATTGGCTGGATTCCATAGTTTTTTAATGCGTGTTACTGTGACTGACCCTGAGTACATCCCTGAGATTGATTTGTTGTGGTCTTGTGATGTAGCCTGGATGAGGCTTCTGTTATTGTCCCCTAGTTTGGTGTTGGCTAGTTTTGAAAATTGCATCAGCTCGGGCGTTCTGCTCCCGAGGTATGTGTCAGACCTCATATCCCCGAATTGTCCGAGCTGTTGGTGTTGGCTGGTTTTGAAAGTACATTAGCTCGGGCATTCTATGTGCCGGACTTCATTTTTCCCGATTTGTCCGAGCTGTTTTCTGTTTTTGTCCAGGGTCCCCCGAATTATCCAAGATGTTTTCTGGTTTTGTCCAGGGCCCCCGAAATTATCCGAGCTGTCCTCTGTATGACTCTTCCAGCTAAGTTTGTTTTCTGTAGGATGTCTTTTTTATGGGCTGGTTGGTCCGAACTCTGATAGTGTGAGCTTGAAAGTATGGGTGGAGTTGTTGAGAGGTGAGTACGAGGGAGTAGGCGAACTTTTTCTATCTTTTGATAGTTTAGTTCGGCCCCTTGTAGAGCTTTGCTGATGAAGTAAATGGGTTGTTGCCCACTTTCGTCTTCTCTGACTAGTGCTGAGGCTGTTGCCCGACTTCCCACTGTGAGGTATAATATGAGTTCTTCACTTTCCCAAGGTCTGGTGAGAATGGGTGGTTGTCCCAAGAATTTTTGAAATCTCGGAAGGCTTGTTCGCATTCCGTTGTCCTTTCCAAACCTCTCTTCCTTCCTTAAGATACCTCTTTGAGGTGTCTTTTGCAAGATGATTTAGAGATCCTTCCTCCTGCGAATCCTCTATTTATCATATGAACATGTCTCTCAGGGGTGTGAGACGGACGTTCAGCTTGTCCGACTTCTTCGGTGTGAGGTGGACGTTTAACTCGTCCGACCTCTTCCTTCAAGTTGTCCGACTTTTTTTGTGTGAGGTGGACGTTCAACTTGTCCGGCCTCTTTGATGTGAGGTGGACCTTTGTCCGACCTCTTCGGTCTGAGGTGGGCCTTCAACTCGTCCGACCTCTTTGGTGTGAGGTGGACCTTCAACTTGTCCGACCTCTTTGTTGTGAGGTGGACTTTTAACTCGTCCGACTTCTTTGTTGTGAGGTGGACATTTAACTCGTCCGACCTCTTCCTTCAACTTGTCCGACTTTTTTTGTGTGAGGTGGACGTTCAACTTGTCCGGCCTCTTTGATGTGAGGTGGACCTTTGTCCGACCTCTTCGGTCTGAGGTGGGCCTTCAACTCGTCCGACCTCTTTGGTGTGAGGTGGACCTTCAACTCGTCCGACCTCTTTGTTGTGAGGTGGACTTTTAACTCGTCCGACTTCTTTGTTGTGAGGTGGACGTTTAACTCGTCCGACCTTTTCCTCAAACTTGTCTGACCTCTTTGGTGTGAGGGGGACCTTTGTCCGACCTCTTTGGTGTGAGGTGGACCTTTGTCCAACCTCTTTGGTGTGAGGAGGACCTTTGCCCGACCTCTTTGGTCTGAGGTGGACCTTCAACTCGTCTGACCTCTTTGGTCTGAGGTGGACCTTCAACTCGCCCGACCTCTTTTGTGTGAGGTAGACCTTCAACACGTCCGACCTTTTTGTTGTGAGGTGGATCTTCAACTCGTCCGACCTCTTTGGTCTGAGGTGGACCTTCAACTCGCCCGACCTCTTTGGTGTGAGGTAGACCTTCAACACGTCCGACCTCTTTGTTGTGAGGTGTATCTTCAACTCGTCCAACCTCTTTGGTGTGAGGTGGACCTTCAACTCGTCCAACCTTTTTGGTGTGAGGTAGACCGTCAACTTGTCTGACCTCTTTTGTGTTTGATTGGGCGAGGTAGTAAGATATTCTCAGTGTTGTATATCTCTTGGTAGACATCCACAACAGACACCCGAAGGGGGGTGTAATTGTGGTATTTTCTAGGCTTCTCTCCATGTTGATCTTCTTTTTTCTTGGACTATTTATCCTTATCCTGAGAGGAGTAGGAATGTTCGGTTTTTGAGATCTCTCCTAGTCGAGAGTTTTCCTCCATGTTGATGTACTTCTCTGCCCGTTCCTGTACCTCGTTCCGAGATGTTTGGGTGCTTCTTGGATATTGAGTGGCTAAAAGGTCCTTCTTGTAGACCATTGATGAGACCCCTGATAGCTGCTTCTGTTGGCAGACTTTGTATGTCCAGACATGTTTTGTTGAATCTTTCCATGTAGTTGCGAAGGCTCTCTCGATCTCCTTGCTTGATCCCTAATAGGCTTGATGCGTGTTTGGCTTTGTCCTTCTGATGGAAAATAACGGATTGCATCTGAGGCCTCCGTGAGATACCTCCTGCTTCTGAAATTGCTAAGATGATGGCTTGGATCTGATGTGCCGTCGTACGGAGTCATGTCTGGAGCTTTGAAGTCCTTTGGGACCTTTAGCTTTCATGATCTCTTTGGTGAATGGGTCTTTGGTCTTCATGATCTTCCTAGTGAATGGATCTTGATCTTTGCGAGAGTTGTCCTCAGGGGTGGACCAAGTAGCTTTGGCTTTGAGATCGGCTTCGAGTTTTAGAAGTTTATCTTTTAATTCTCTGCGCCGCCTTATCTCCTGGCGTAGATCTTCCTCCTTTTCATGTTGATGTTGGGCTTCTCTCTCGAGTTGCTCCAATCGATTTTGAAGTACTTCTATTACTCCTGGATTTGATGAATTTTTGTCTCCATTGGTTTCTGGAGTATCTTTGAGTATTATGTCCGCGTTTTTATGCGGCGTTCTGTCTTCCAAACCTGAATCGTGGTCGTTGTCATGGTCATCTGCCATGTCAATGGGATGACTTCCAGGTTCCCTGGCAACGACGCCAATGTTCTGAGGGTTACCTGAAACTGTAGGTCGATCTCGGACGAGATCTTCTGTGTTGGTCGGAGCCGACGTGTCCGGCAGGTGTACGGCGGCCGGAGCTGGTGTGTCCGACTTGTTGGACTTGGTGGTGGTGCTGATCCTTCGTCCTCGGAGGGTGGGGGTACCTGCAAGGGACTCCGATGCTTAAGTTAGCAAGGGTATTAAGAAGGTATTGAGTAGAATCAGAGTATGAGTTATACCTGGGTGCTCCAGTGTATTTATAATGGTGAGGAGTGACCTATCTGGAGATAAGATAGTTATCTTATCTTATCTTATCTTTATCTTTGAGTGAGGTCATCTTATCTTCAAGGGAACCGCCTTTATCTTTCTGGGCTTTGGCTGCCTTTAGATTGGGCTGTGTTCCTTCGTTTTGGGCCTGCTTTGGGCTCCTTTGGCGATTTGGCCGAGCTCTTTGAGAAGAGGTCGGATAGTCTGACCTGAAGAGGTCGGTCGGCTTGTCGCTAAACATCCTGGGTCGGACAGTTTGACCCAGGGTATGAACACTGCCCGACCACGATAAAGATAATCGTCCGATAAAGGTGAAAACGCGATTCACCCAAAGGACGATCTAAAGATACCAACCATTTTCTACAAATCGGCAAAGATGAACACAGAATAATGTAAGAAGTTATCGAAAGCAATCCAAAAAAAGAACCTGACGAGGTCTTACGGATAGCTAAAATAATAACTTAAAGACTGGCCGACGTGCGAAAGTCGGACCAAGTCAACCCAAGTTATAAGTAAACCCTGGAAAGAGGTCTGGCCAACCCTATTAAAGAGGATTACTTTAACTTAGAAGGGCCCGACATAATAAAGTCTGCCCAAAATAAAAAGTTATCAAAGTAGTCATTGAAAGAGATCTGACAAAAGATCCAAGAAAGAGGACTACGAAAAATAACTTAAAGGAGACCGACATAATGAAGTCAGACTCCTACCACTGAAAAGTTATACAAGTAATCCCTGAAAGAGATCAGATAAAGATCCAAGAAAGAGGATTACAAAATAACTTAAAGGAGACCGACATAACGAAGTCGGACTCCTACCACTGAAAAGTTATACAAGTAATTCCTGAAAGAGATCAAATAAAGATCCAAGAAAGAGGATTACGCTATAACTTAAAGGAGACTGACATAACGAAGTCGGACTCCTGCTACTAAAAAGTTATACAAGCAACCCCTGAAAGAGATCTGATAAAGATCCAAGAAAGAGGATTACAGAAGAAACCAACCTAAATAGAGTCGGACTCCTACGAACAAAAGTAATCCCTGAAAGAGACCTGACGAAGGTCCAGAAAAAAGGATTACAGAAATAAAGGGAATTAATGCAAAGAAATCAGTTGGAGAAACACCAAAAATACTTACAAAAACGAGAAAACAAGTCGGATCCACACAATTACAGAGGATCCAAGCTACAAACGATAAGCACGAGGCAATCCAAAAAGGTCAAACTGCAAGGTCCAACATTCTCAGAAAACAGAAGAAAAAACCTTGATATGATCTACAAAGTTTTAAAGCCTCGGAGGCCATCAAAAAAGGATAACGAGCTACTTTTGTTTTTTAAAATAAGGTTGCCAGACAAAACAACCAGAAAATGTCAGCAAATAAATAAAAAGTTTTAAGAGCCCACAAGCCGAGCCAACTAACATAAGAATCCAGAAAAAGATCAGCAAGCATCAAGAACATCCTTGGCAGTATCAGGACAGGGAGAAGGAGGACGAGTCTGAATAGGCACGGCATCTATAGTTCCATCCTCCCGGTTCAGAACTTGGCAATCCGAATCAGGTGCAACCGGAGGAGCAGAGGTAGTCGACACTTTGGCAGAGGACACAGGAGGAGGATCAGCATCATCATCACCCTCGTCATCAGGGACAATCTTGCTATCTCTAACAACATTGTCTAAACTGAAAAGGGTGAGATCGGCCTCGGGAGCAATGACACGAACTTGCTCCTTCAAGTTCTCGTAAGCAGCAGTCACGCTGCCGACAAGATGACCTTGGCGCTCAGAATAATCCTCCCGGGCACTGTCCAACTCCCCCCTCAGACGCATCACCTCCCGATAAGTTGTAACAAAACTATCTTTATGCATCAGAGCTGTGTCCTCAGCCAACCTCAAAGAAGCCGCCAATGAAAGGGAACTCGCCTTCTCATTCTCTAGATCCTTCTCTAACTTGGTCACCTTTAATTCGAGCTCCTCCTTCAGCCCCTTCATCCGGTCAAACTCTTGCTTTGCCTCCTCCATAAATGCCTTGGTGGCATGAAGAGGGAGACTTTGAGCAGTCCGGTGTATAGCGGCCACCATAAACGCCATCTGCACGTGATTCCGGGCCATAAATTCCAAATAATGGAGGATGGACACATCATCCATCGAAAGGGTGCCATAGGGCCCAATTTGTTGATCTATGAACTCGATGGCATTGAAGTCAGGGGCATTAAGGTCGAAGGGCTCAACCGTCTTTTGTTTCTTATTTGGAGGGGCAGCAGATGGAACGGCAGAAGCAGGATGAGGATCCACCAAGCGGACCCAAGGTGTCGGAATTGCTTTCTTCACTAAGGGGGAACTCGGCACTGACGGCTTCTCGCGCACTTGGGAGGACCCCTCCCCAGCCGCCTTGGCGGCAATATTCCTGGCAGCAGTTGCCTTCTGCGCCCTCTTAAAAGCTTTCATGGATTCATTATTCTTCATTGCCTCTGCAAATAAAACAGAAGTCAAGCTACGAATCGAACAAGTCGGAAATACAGCTACAAGTAAACATAAACAGATAGCAAGGAAAATACAAGATACCCAGTTCAGTTTGAAGAAGAGAAGGATTGGTTAGAAATTTCTTTGTATCAAGATGGGAAGGCTGACCCCAGCGCTCTTCCAAAACAGTCACAAAGGCCCGCTCAGCCTCATCCAACATGTCCCAAGAATACCTGGAGACCCTCACATCTTTTTGCCATTCCAGGGGAAAGGCAGGCTCATTATTTTCGTCTAGAAAAAAGGGCTGAGCTCCTTCAACAGCTCGGACCTTGAAAAAGTAGTTTTTAAAATCACGAAAAGACTCGTCAAACATGGAAAAGACCTTCTTTCCTTGGGTAGAGCAAAAAGAGACCCAAGCTGCCTTCTTTTTTACCACTCCGGGCTTAGTCAAGACAAACAAATAGAAAAAGAGAGATTGGGAAGCAGGGATACCAAAACCATTGCACAGCAATTGAAAAATCTTTATAAAACCCCAGGAATTAGGGTGAAGTCGAGAGGGTGCAATATTACAAGACCATAACAGGTCGGTTTCAAATTGCGTAAAAGGAAGGGTAATACCCAGCGGACCAAAGAAAAAGTCATAAACATAAAAGAAAGGGCGACCATCAACAACCCGAGTTGAAAAACAGACTCTCTCGTCAGAAGATGGAGGGACAAGTTCATAGTTCTTCTCATCACCAGAATTGCTACAGACACTATGAAACTGCCTAAGCTGAGCACAAAACTCAGAATTAGCCAGCGAGACACACAGGAGAACCATGGAGTCCACCCAATCGGCCATACCCGCAGGAACCTGGGAAGGCATCTCTACAACGTTATTTCAGGAAGACATGAGGCCAACAAAATCCTACAAAAAGAAAAGAATAGTGGATTACTTAAAAACATCTCGGACATGGGTCAAAAACGTCTCAAACGGACGGATAAACCAAAAAGAGAAAAACCCCAAGACTCAAGAGAAGAAGTCTTGGAGCATCCCTTGGAGGCAGTAAACAAGTAGGGTCCTCAAAATCATTTCTACAATCCACATCTCGGCACTCATCAGAATAAAGTCCGGAACAGAAAGCAAAGGGAGCAAAAAACGCAAAAAATCCACCCTTCTACAGTTTATCAGGAAAAGCATTTGCTCCTACAATTTATCAACACTACTGCTACAGTTTATCAGAACACCAAAAAGGCCAATGGAAAAACAGCAAAGGCACAAACTTTTCAAAATCAAGCAAAAATCATTAAGCCAAGGCACAAACAGAAACGGCGGCAACATGCAAAAGAAAAAGATTCAAGCAGCAAAAGGTACACACCAAAAACAAAGAAAATTCCGGAGCATGCAACAAAGTCAAGCACGATAAAAATAGAAAAATCCAAACTTTCTCCAAAAAGAAGATCAAAAGGAAAACTTCATCGTAAAAGCCAAAAACAAAATGCAAAATGAGACTAACCTGGAAACGAAAGAAGCTTCGAGGAAGAGTGGAAGTGCGAGGATAAAGGCTGCCCAGAAGAATGCCAAGCGACGCCACAAACATAAGAAAAGTAGAGGAGCAAGCAAAAGACAGAGAGCAGATGAGAGAAACAGAAAAACGAGAGAGTAAAGGGAGGAGTTACGGAGAAGAAGTGAAGAAGAGAAACCGTTTTTTTATTGAGAGATTCAAAATAAAAGCCAAGAGAGAATGGGGCAATTAAATGCCAATTAAATGCGGATGTTAAAACCGCTTGCGTTCCCAAAAAAGCGCTTATACAAGAGCGCGCGCTTTTAGAGGAAAACGTTCTACATTCAAAAAAGACTCTACAAAGAAAAGGAATCGCAAAATTCTTGAGTTCGACTTCACTTAAAGGACCGAAGTCAAAGACTCGACCTCCAAAGGAAGAACCGAGCTCAAGCAGTGGCACTGTTCATACCCTGGGTCGAGCTGTCCGACCCGGGATGTTCTACAAGATAAAGCGACCGACCTCTTCAGGTCAGGACAACCCGACCTCTTCTCAAAGAGCTCGGCCAAGTTGACAGGAAAGCCCAATAAAGGGCCCAAATAGAGGGACACGACCCAAATCCAGAGGCAATCCCAGCCTACAAAGATAAAGGCGGTTCCGTTGAAGATAAGCTGACCTCACCCAAAGATAAGATAAGATAAGATAAGATAACTAACTTATCTTATCTAGAAAGGTCACTTCTCACTATTATAAATACCCTGGAGCACCCAGGTATAACTCATACTCTGATTCTACTCAATACCTGCTTAATACCCTTGCTAACTTAAGCATCGGGTCCCTTGCAGGTACCCCCCACCCTCCGGGGACGAAGGATCAGCACCACCACCAAGTCCAACAAGTCAGACACACCAGCTCCGGCCGCTGTACACCTGCCGGACACGTCGGCTCCGACCAACACAGAAGATCTCGTCCGAGATCGGCCTACAGTTTCAGGTAACCCTCGGAACAATTTCCATTCAGCAAATTCTTCAGGCGCACCTTGACAGATACGAGAAAAGCGACATAACTCCTTAAACTTACTAGTATACTCAGCAACAGTCATCTGTCCCTGTTTTAGCTACATTAATTCAAGTTCCTTGGCATTTCTGGCTGAATTAGAAAAGTATTTCTTATAGAACTCTGTCCAGAAAACCTCCCAAGGAATCGCAGCACCATCAGGCTGCAGGATACGTCGTGTTCCCAGCCACCAATACTGAGCCTCACCTTGCAGCTGATAAGTTCCAAATTCAACCCATTGCCCCTCAGGAACCTGTTGGGCCTGCAACGCCCTTTCCATAGCCTGAATCCAATTGTCTGCATCAGTGGAATTTGAGGTTCCCCTAAAAGTCGGAGGGCGAACTTTCAGAAATGTAGCAAGTGTCATAGGACCATCCTCATCATTATTGTTCCCATGATTACCCTGATTTATCTGATTACCCAGTTCCTCAGCTGTTGCCTGCATAGCTGCGGCCATATTTCCTAGGGCAGCCATAAAGTCTACTGGATCAGTCCCTATGGGGGTAGGAGTAACGGTGCCTGTCCTACCTCTACCTCGCCCGCGACTGTGTCCGCGAGTCGACATCTGGTCCCTATACACACCAAACAAGTGATATTAAGTTGATCAGTCTCAATATCACAGATCTAATGCTTTAAGTTCCAAATGCATGCTCACAAACGTTTATGCCATATATATCAATCAGATATCCTAATAGCACATACACACATATATAGAGAATGCACAAAAGTACAATTAGTCCGTCTTTCAGGCTCTATAGGAACGAACTGCTCTGATACCATAATGTAACACCCTACCACACTAAGCTTTACGCTTAAGCCGTAAAACAGAGGTGGTGTGATATTACGACCTCTAAAATAAAATGAGTACATATAATAGCAGAAGAATTATAATATGCTAGGAGCCTTGAAGAAAAGAGGAAACAAAATCGCAAAATAAAAGCGCAACGCTCAAGGAACGGGTTAACCTGCGTGCTAAGGAAACCATAACTATTAAACCTATGATAACAGAAGTAGGAATAGAGTGCCAAAGATACAAAATAACAAGCTTCTAACTCATCCTGCGAAGTCAAGACTGGCCAGAGAATATTTACATATATATACATACATATCCAAAACCCAAAAGTACATATACACAATCCTAGCTCTCCAGAAACCTCTAGGAGGATCAAAAGAACAAGTTATGCGGAGAGAAAACCAAGTACATATATACATATCATAGCATAACAAAAGAACCCTGTAACCACTCCGCTTCAAGGGTCCAGACGCCTAACGAGATGCCTCTCGACCTGCATCTGAAAAACAACAACATAGTATGGAATGAGAACCGGAGGTTCTCAGTATGGTAAAGGTGCCACACACATAATATATAAGGTCTTGGGAATGCCAGAGGCAATCCTAGAACGCCGACACTCAGATTATAGAGCTTAAAGTATTAAACAGAAGCCATAAAAGGTGGTTTACTAAGGATATTTAAACCTAACTTAACTTAACCTTAAATTTAAATCTCATTATGCCATTCCTCCTTACCTCCAACTCCATCATGCATTTTCACAGACAACTAAATAGACAAAGGCAAGCACAAGAATGTTACAAGTACTGCAGATAACAAATATACATTTAACATGGCAAGTACATTTAGGCACACCCAGTTAATACACAAGCAAGTAATTCAAGTAATATGCATATGATGCATGCCTGTCCTATGGCTGATGAGGCTCATCTGTCGGTTATCCAGCCAACCCGACAAGTCTGAATTGTACTTAGACTGTCCCCCAACGTGCATCTCCATGAGTCTATGCATAGCTTTATCTCAAATAATCAATATTTCTCAATGGAGGTAACATTCCCGAAAATTTATATAGTGCCCGGTCACACTTACGTCATAAGGTCAACAGAGTATCGAGTTTTCTACCTGGTACACGTGGTGGCAAGCCACGGCACTTTATCCAGGGAATCTCGTATCTCAGATCATTCAAATTCATAAGCCATATAAATAATTCAATTATAATTCATCAACATCCACATCATTCTCAATTGCATCTCATTCATCATCATACATTAAACATATTCAATTCTTATCTTTCATTATTACATCTCTCATTCCGTCCATCAATAGTTCCAATTCGAAACATAATTCATTCTTTTCTAAGAATCAAACTTCAAACTTAAAACATACTCATTTTCTTAATAACTCTAAATCAAACCATATAACCTTTGAATCTAAATCTTTTTAGATAATCATATAAACAAAATCTCTAATTTTTATAAAATTTTGGCAGCACCTCCTTTAAAACTCGGACTTTGCCACCCTTTTCGGGTTCAAACCTGCTTTCTTTTCAATTCAACACACCCTTCCTCATCATTATAACAATCACCACAATAAATCTACCTCAGATAAACAATTATACTCATATAATATTCAAATCCAACAACCAAAATTCAACTAAGGATCATAGTTCACTAATCCTAGGCTTCTAACACAAAATACCTTAAATCAATAATTCACCAAATTATTAGTTAATCAACAAGCACCAAACCAACCATATTCATCATCAATAACGTTCAACCATAATTCTCTCCAAATTAACATAACAACATTCACCATCCAAAATTAATAACTAATTATCCAATAAACTTCAACCAAATATATTCATCGAAGAATTACTAAACATTAAACATACACCCGCATTCCAACTTATCCTATGGTCACCTAGCCTAAGTTTTCACAGAACATTATATATTAAATGCAAGAAACCTAAACCATACATTGGCTTATTTCTACGTAACGACCAAAGCAAATTATTTAAAACCAAAGCAGCCCCTTCAAAATTCAACTAATCAGCTTCCTCCAAGTTCCAATAATCACAATTTCAAGCTCCAATTATTTATTCACAACCTAATACACATTCATAACACATATATATCCAATTTAATACTCAAAGCTCAAATTCAAAGAAAATAAAATAGAATTATCGTATCCTCACCTTACCCAAGCTTCACATAAGCAAGAGTGAACGTTTCCCTCAAGCTAATTAGATTCTAAAACATCAGAAATCAAAGAAATTCAACATTCCCACTTAAAATTCAAAAATTGGGGGAAAATGAAGGCTGAGTGTGAAATAACGAGTTACCTAAAAATTGTTCCGGTAGAAACGTAGAGCTCGGCGTGGTAAACGCGTGGTCACAAACGGTGCGGCGATTGGAGCTCGGACAGAAAAGTTATGGGATTTTAAAATTCACCGTAAAGGTTCGGGAAACTTTTGTTCTTCTCCTCCCTGGGAAGCTTTCAGCTTCACGTTGCTAGAATGAGGGAGAAAGCAATGCGTGGGTTCATTTAATGTCTTATTGGGCTGGTTTGGGCCCACGGGCCCGGTTCGGGTCTGGTTCAGCCCGTTCGGTCCAATCTTGGACCGTTTTTTTAAAATTGGTGTCAAAATTCTCGTTTCAACGAGCTCTATCCTAATTTGATATAATATTCGCGTTTCTAATCTTCCTTATTAAAAAACTAATTTATTGACTAATTATCTACTAATTTAACCGGGATTTACATCAAGATTAATAATAGAACATTATAACAAAAATATTATTTTAGTTTATTGATTTTTTTAAAGTATATTATTTTTATTGAGTAAATAATATTTTTTTACTATAAAAAATTTAGACACTAACAAATTTATCTAAAAAATAAAATAAAATTGACATTGTGCTGATAAATTTCAACTAACAAAGTATAAACTATCTGTTGAAAGTGCAGTAAGTTGATGCAAAGGCAATTAGATGAGAGAGCAGAGAGAAGAAAATGATAAATGAGAAGGAATTTAATTAAAACAATGATAAAATCACACCTTACACTAACAGTCACACTTGTCTTATATAGTGGTTGTTACAACAAAATTTGCACAATTAGAAATTATCTAACTGACTACTTAGGAGTAATTTATGCAAATAAATTATCTTCGATTACTTAGCAGTAATTTACGCAACTAAATTAGCTCAATTTGCCTACCTAACTAATTTACTATACTACATAATAATAAGAATGTTTATTGGTTAGCTGTCAATTAATTTTCTCACTAAGTAATTTATGAAAGAAATATTGCATTAAAAATCCTGTCCCATTATCTGTTTTTATACATTGAAATTGTTTGTTAAACTGAGTTTTAGCAAAATTCACAAAGAATTTGACAAAATGAGTTGTTTTAGACTTATGCTTCATGAAGAAAATCCAGATAAATATGGTTTTATCATCTACAACAGTTAAAAAATATGTGTGACCGCTAATAGATGGAATAGAAAAAGGACCCCAAATATCTATATGAATAAAGTCAAAAGAAGCTATTGAAATATTATTGCTATTCTGAAAAGGTAATTTTCTTTGCTTAGCCATGTGACACATGAATCATAGGGCTGTACATCAGTGTTACATCTAAGAAATAATTTTTTTTTTCATTTCTTTTAATTCGTATAAAAGAATGTAGCCTAATCTTTAGTGCCATAGGTGTGTGTTAGAAATGTTGAGAATTAACGTAATTCTGCAGACCTTTATTGTATTATGTGTAGCTTCAGATTTCATTACTCCTCCCTTTAAGGTGTAAAGACCACCACAAATATCAGCTGCTCCAATCATCTTCTTCGATTGTAAACCCTGTATCTCATACTTATCATCAGTAAAACTCATTTTACATTGCAAATGATTTGTGGATTTTGATACTGAAATCAACTTGAAATTAAAGGAGGGGATATATAATGCGTTTGTGAGATAGAGTTCATTTGAAAATTTGATAGTCTCTACTATGTTGCTAGTGGTTTGGGCACCATTAGACAACTGAATAATGACGGGAGCTATCTTGAAATGAGTTTGAAAATTGTCAAGAGAGTAAGATGCATGAGCTGTAGCCCCTGTATCTAACACTCAAGAACCATGTTTTAATGCAGAAATATTTAAAGCCAATATATTGGATTTGAAATGCATGATGTGCACTAAGCTATCTAGAAGAGGATCTTGTTGTATGGCTGTGAGTTGGTTATCACTATTGATCTGCTTTGTATCTTGCTTACTGATCAAAGCTAACAAGGCTGATTTTTGCTCATGAGTGAAGTCAAAGTTCGAAGTTTCATTTTCTTTCATATAACTAGAGGCAATTGAGTGCTCAATAAGACTTGCCTCAGTGCCAATTTGAGCTAAATTCACTGCACCTGCTCGTCCAGCACTATATTTTTCTTTCAAATAGGGAGGCAAACCGTATTTTTTGTAGCACACATCAACGATGTGACCACTTTTTTCACAGTAAGTGCATTCTGCCTCGCCCAATTTGTCCCCTTCCACCAGCTTGGAATCTACCTCATCTACCCCTCCATCTCCCTCTTCTTTGCGAGACTTCAACAGTGTTTGAGAAATTGGTAGAGTAAGTAAGAATTTTGGGTTCAGAAGTATCTTCTAAGACTTGGCTCTACCTTTCTTACTGAGTTAAGAGGGAGAAAATTGTCTTCACTTGAGGTAGGGGTTCCACCAACATTATTTGAGATCTAACATTTTCATATTGGTCGTTCAATCCCTTAAGAAATCTTATCAAATGGTCTTCTGATCTGAACTTTCTCATTGCGCCTAATCCACATTTGCATCGGTTTCTATACCCATATGAAGGTATTGGTCTAAAACTGTCCAGTTCTTTCCACAACGCCTTTAATTTTGTAAAATATTGAGTTACATTCATTTCTCCCTGTCTAGTTGCATACAATTCTTCCTGAACCTTGGCTATTCGAAATTTATCCCCTTGATAATACCTATGCTTTAGGTCATCCCATAGATCACAGGCAATGTTGTTCCGAATTACACTTTGAGAAATTCCAGAGCATAAAAATAGATTTATCCAAGCTAAAACATAAGTATTGTACCTATCCCACAAAGCAAACAAAGATCGGTTCTTTCAGGTTTTTTAAGCTTCCATCAATGAACTCTATCTTATTTTTGGACTTTAATGCTAACATCATAGCCTTACTCCAATTATTATAGTTCTTTCCATCAAGAATTATAGAGGTAAGAGAAATACCAGGATTTTCGGATGGATGAAGGTAGTAGGGGCTTGACGGATCCTGACTTGGATTGCCATTGTTCTTGTTGAGATGAGCTTGAATCGACAAGATCTGACTTAAGAAAGCTGTGATTCCTTGAGGATCCAAGCTTTGAAGAGAACTTGCTCGATCTGGATCTAGATTTCCACTGGAATTAAAAGATTATTGATGTGGATTCATCATTGAGATTCGAATCTCGCACTGTGATAGGTTCGAATTCTTGAGCTTTTCTCTTTCTCAATCTCTGCTTCAACTGCAATCACCTTCTTGAGTCCATGCTCACCTCACCATGTTGAAGGTGCTGCAAGGTGATGCAAAGTCAATTAGTTGAAAGAGCAGAGAGAAGAAGATGAGAAATGAAAATGAATTCAATTAAAACAATGATAAAATCATACCTTACACTAACAGCCACACTTGTTTTATATAGTGATTGTTACAACAAAATTTGCACAAATAGAAAGTATCTAACCGACTACTTAGCAGTAATTTACGCAACTAAATTAGCTCAATTTGCCTAACTAATTAATTTACTATACTGCATAATAGAAATGTCTATTGCCTAGCTATCAATTAATTTTCTCACTAGATAACACTATCCAAAGTCCAAACCCCTTAAAAATTATTCAAAATTCTTAAATTATCCCTCTTAACCTAATTCCACCCATTTCATAGCTCTATCACTTTTCTTTTCTTCTTCCTTTTTCACAAAATTGGAATTTCAATTCCAAACTGCATGAGCATTCGGGATTTTCATCCTTCTCCCCTCGATGGTCCTTGCGTGTGAACCCTGTCAAATTCAAAGATTGCCATAGGGATTGCGATTCTTTGTCTTTTGAGAACCACCATTATGATAATTGCATCGTTACTTCTTCGTTCCGCCGCATGCCTCCATCTTGTAATTTGAACGTCCCTGCCTCGGTGGCTAACGATATTGTAACCCCTATGTGTCACTGTATTGCGCTTTTGACTATCGGTGATGAAAAATGATAGAAGAGAATCGATTTTTATTTTCTTTCTCTTCTTTACTTTAATTATAATTTTAAATTTGTAATGAAAGGTTGATGAGGCCTGCAAATTAAAAAAGAAGAGGAAAAAAATTAGAGCATGATTTAGATTTTTTATGTGTAGAATTTTTTTTGAAACAAAAGCTCAACACAACAATGTGGAGCAACTAAAGAACACGAAGTTACTACACAAACAAATATAGATTAATCCGTAGTCATCTTCGGCATTGCCATTAACAACTACAAGGATCAAAATTGGTCCACTCTTTATAGATCCTAATCAATTTGTTGATAACTTTTGATACACCTGCTTCTTGATTTCTGAATAATCTATCATTCCTTTCCAACCATGTATTCCAAATGATAGCAAAAAAAATCAATCAACCACTGGTGGACGAAATTGTGATCACTTGTTCTTTCTACTTGTAGGATGTTTACTCTGATGACATTGTTTATTTTCACAACTCCGTTCAACTAACCAGCAAGTGTACTGGGTCGTCCAAGTAATAAACCTTACGTGAGTAAGGGTCGAATCCACAGAGATTGTTGGTATGAAGCAAGCTATGGTCACCTTGCGAATCTCAGTTAGGCAGATTAAAAAGGTTTATGGGTTTTCGAAAATAGAAATAATGAAAGGGATAAAGATACTTATGCAGATTCATTGGTGGGAATTTCAGATAAGCGGATGGAGATGCTGTAGAGCTCTTGGACGCCTGCTCTTCTACTGCTTCTAATCAATCCTTCTTACTCCTTTCCATGGCAAGCTTTGTATAGGGGTTCACCATCAACTGTGGCTACTTTCATTCCTCACGGGGAAATATCCTGTGCGGCTGTCACTCGCACAGCTAACCAGTCTGGAGGCATCACCCATGGCTGATGGCTACATCCCATCCTCGCAGTGAAAACTATGCTAACGCACTCTGTCACAGTACGGCTAATCACCGGTTGGTTCCCGCTCCTACTGGAATAGAATCCCTCTTTTGCGTCTGTCACCAACGCCCAGCAGGTTAAAGTTTGAAGCACGTCACGGTCATTCATTACCGGAATCCTACTCGGAACACCACAGACAAGGTTGGACTTTCCGGATCCA
>NC_029775.3:13566251-13566900 GCF_000817695.3 Arachis duranensis
TTTTAAGAGAGGTGAAGGATTCATGGAATTATTCATAATCTTTAAGGCATGGTTACATACTAATGATCATGAAGTAAAGACACAAAATATAAATAAACATAGTATTAAAAACCGAAAACAGAAAGAAAATAAAGAACAAGGAATGAATCCACCTTTAGTGGCGTCTTCTTCTTGAAGGACCAATGATGTTCTTCAACTCTTCTATGTCCCTTCCTTGCCTTTGTTGCTCCTCCCTCATTGCTCTTTGATCTTCTCTTATTTCTTGGAGAGTGAGGACGTGTTCATGGTGTTCCACCCTTAGTTGTTCAACATTATGACTCAAGTCTTCCAAAGAGGTACTAAGTTGCTCCCAATAGTTGTTGCGAGGAAAGTGCATTCCTTGAGGCATTTGTTGATGATGAACTTCCTCATGTTCTTCTTGAGGGCCGTGAGGAACTTCTCTTGTTTGCTCCATCCTTTTCTTGGTGATGGGCTTGTCTTCTTCAATGGAGACATCTCCATCGATGATAACTCCAGCTGAGTAGCATAAATGGCATAGGAGGTGGGGGAAGGCTAGCCGTTCCATGTATGAAGGCTTGTCAGCTATTTTGTAGAGTTCATTAGAGATGACTTCATGAACCTCTACTTCCTCTCCAATCATGATGCTATG
>NC_029775.3:13569139-13570028 GCF_000817695.3 Arachis duranensis
CCAGTCACATCTTCATCCTCTTCAGAGGATGAATATTCTTCAGAGCTCATGAATGGCAGAAGGAGATTTAATGGAATCGCTATGGTCTCTAAGTGAGCCTCAAATTCCTCAGGATCCTTAATAGGAAACTCCTTCTTGTTTGAGGAACGTCCCAGGAGGTCTTCCTCACTAGGATTTTCGTCCTCCTCCTCCCCTATGCATTCGGCCACTTTGATTAAATCAATGGCCTTGCACTCTCCTTTTGGATTTTCTTCTGTATTGCTTGGGAGAGTACTGGGAGGAGTTTTAATGACTTTCTTACTCAGCTGGCCCACTTGTGCTTCCAGATTTCTGATGGAAGATCTGGTTTCATTCATGAAACTAAAAGTGGCCTTTGACAGATCAGAGACTATATTGGCTAAATTAAAATTGTTTTGTTCAGAGTTCTCTGTCTGTTGCTGAGAAGATGATGGATATGGCTTACTATTGTTCAGCCTATTGCGTCCACCATTATTAAAGCCTTGTTGAGGCTTTTGTTGATCCTTCCAGGAGAAATTTGGATGATTTCTCCATGATGAGTTATAGGTGTTTCCATAAGGTTCACCTAAGTAATTAACCTCTGCCATGGCAGGGTTCTCAGGATCATAAGCTTCTTCAGAAGCTACCTCTCTAGTACAGTTTGATGCATGTTGCAATCCATTCATATTTTGAGAGATTATGTTGACCTGTTGAGTCAACATTTTGTTCTGAGCCAATATGGCATTCAGAGCATCAATTTCAAGAACTCCTTTCTTCTGAGGTATCCCATTATTCACGGAATTCCTCTCAGAGGTATACATGAACTGGTTGTTTGCAACCATGTCAATGAGTTCTTGAGCCTCTTCAGGCGTTTTCTTCAGGTGAATAGATC
>NC_029775.3:13570096-13571788 GCF_000817695.3 Arachis duranensis
TCCAACCATATTCTAGCTCTGTCTCTTACAGCAAAAGGGAAAAGCATGAGTCTGTAGACTTCAGGATTAACTCCATTCGTCTTTACAGTATCACAGACTTGCAAGAACTCAGTTAAAAACTGATAAGGATCTTCAGATGGAAGTCCATAAAACTTGCAGTTTTGTTGCATTAATGCAACTAGTTGAGGCTTAAGCTCAAAGTTATTGGCTCCAATGGCAGGAATGGAGATGCTTCTTCCATCAAACTTGGATGTTGGCTTTGTGAAGTCACCAAGCATTCTCCTTGCATTATTATTATTATTGTTTTCGGCTGCCATGTCCTTCTCTTGTTCGAAAATTTCTGAAAGGTTGTTTCTGGATTGTTGTAATTTAGCTTCTCTTAATTTTCTCTTCAGAGTCCTTTCAGGTTCTGGATCAACTTCAACAAGAGTGCCTTTTTCCCTGTTCCTGCTCATATGAAAGAGAAGAAAACAAGAAAAGAAAAAGGAATCCTCTATGTCACAGTATAGAGATTCCCTTATGTTAGTAGAAGAAGAAAGAGGTAGAAGAATGAAGAAGGATGGATTCAGATTTTAGGATGAAGAGAGGTGAAGAGAAGTGTTAGTAATTAAATAATTAAATAGAAAAAGAGAGGAGAGGGAGAGGATTTTCGAAAATAATTTTTTTGAAAAAGAAGTTAGCAATTTCGAAAATTAAAAATAAAATAAGTTTAAAATTAAAATGTAAAACAATTAAAAAGAATTTTTGAAAAAGAGAGGGAGAATTTTCGAAAATTAGAGAGGGAGAAGTAGTTAGGTGGTTTTGAAAAAGATAAGAAACAAACAAAAAGTTAGTTAGTTGATTGAAAAAGATTTGAAATCAAATTTTGAAAAAGATAAGAAGATAAGAAGTTAGATAGGATATTTTGAAATCAAATTTTGAAAAAGATAAAATTTTTGAAAAAGATAAGATAAAAAGATAAAAGGATTTTTAAGAAAAAGATATTTTGAAAAAGATTTAATTTTTAAAATTACTTAACTAACAAGAAACTACAAGATAAGATTCTAGAATTTAAAGATTGAACCTTTCTTAACAAGAAAGTAACAAACTTCAAATTTTTGAACCAATCACATTAATTGTTAGCATATTTTCGAAAATTTGATAATGAACCAATCACATTAATTGTTAGCTAATTGTCGAAAATATGATATAAAGATGAGAAAAAGATTTTTGAAAATATTTTGAAAAATAATTTTTGAAATTTTCGAAAATTATAAAAAAAATGAAAAAGATATGATTTTTGAAAAAGATTTTGAAAAGATAGGATTTTTAAAATTGAAATTTTGACTTGACTTGTAAGAAACAACTAATTTTAAAAATTTTTGACCAAGTCAACCCAAAATTTCGAAAATTTGGAGGAAAATAAGGAAAATATATTTTTTTGATTTTTTGAATTTTTAATTATGAAAGAGAAAAACAACAAAAATACTCAATGCATGAAATTTTTAGATCAAAACAATGAATGCATGCAAGAATGCTATGAATGTCAAGATGAACACCAAGAACACTTTGAAGATCATGATGATCATCAAGAACATAATTTTGAAAGATTTTTTTTTTATGCAAAGAAAACATGCAAGACACCAAACTTAGAAATCTTTAATGCATGGAAAATATGAATGCAAAAATGCACATGAAAAACAACGAACGACA
>NC_029775.3:13573174-13579952 GCF_000817695.3 Arachis duranensis
AACTTTGAGTTATGACGTGTTTTGGGCGTTTAACTCTGGATCATGACGTTTTTCTGGCGTTTAACTCCAGACAGCAGCGTGTACTTGGCGTTTAACGCCAAGTTACGTCATCATTCTTCGAATAAAGTATGGACTATTATATATTGCTGGAAAGCCCTGGATGTCTACTTTCCAACGCCGTTGAGAGCGCGCCAATTGGAGTTCTGTAGCTCCAGAAAATCCATTTCGAGTGCAGGGAGGTCAGAATCCAACAGCATCAGCAGTCCTTTTGTCAGCCTTCTTCAGAGTTTTGCTCAAATTCCTCAATTTCAGTCAGAATTTACCTGAAATCACAGAAAAACACACAAACTCATAGTAAAGTCCAGAAATGTGAATTTAACATAAAAACTAATGAAAACATCCCTAAAAGTAGCTCAAACTCACTAAAAACTATATGAAAACAATGCCAAAAAGCGTATAAATTATCCGCTCATCAACCACCTAGTATGTTTTTCCTTCCTTATAGGTCTCCTTGTCCAACTCTCAAAGTGTTGCTTGATTGTTCCTGGTATCAACCATAATTTCTTATAAGCGACCAACCAAGCACATCACACCTGCCAAGTAAAGTCACACCCAATAAATAAGTGATAATCATTCTCAGTATCTTTTTTACATGAAATACAAAGAACATTATTTTGCTTAATAATGACAAATCTACTTAATCTCTCATTAGTATTGACCCTGGCAACTAATATAAATCAGTTGAATAACTCAACTCTTGGTGATACCAATCTCCTCCAAATAGAACTAGTGAAGCTATAACTTGTAATGTCTTCCATGAGAGTTTTAGCATGCAATACCTACACAAATGAGTTAGTAGAATAAATGTATGATCTATCAAATTTCTACACTATTTTGTTTTCTCTCCCATTTGTTAATCTAACAATTTGTAGAAGCTCATGAAGTCGGTTAACTAATTCCAACTCCCATTGGAATAGTTTCCTTCTCTAATAAAAATTTCATATACACTCTAACTCATCCCAGAACCCACAATCCCCTATTATTGATCTGACTTGGTTTGAAACCAAGAAAAGCCTTGGGAAGATGTCCTTCAACACACCACAGGGTAACAAGTTATTCTCCCAGAACCAAATTTTTCTTCCATCCCCTACCTCCAAGCACAACCTTCTAACTATTTTATCTCTCATGTGTTACTCTTTTATCTATAACTGATAGATATCCCTCCATAGACCTCCTCTTTTAGGTATAGGTTGACAAGAAAGTGGGACATTTGGCCTCAAGTCATTACAAGAGCACACAATTTTCTTCCATAATGTATAATCTTCTTTTGAAAATCGCCACCACCATATGAACAATAACGCTGTATTCCGAATCACTACATCTCCCACTCTTAAACCTCCTAAACGTTTTGGAGCTTGCACAATTTTCTACCTTACCAAAGGTATCCCATGTTTGCCATCCTCAATACTCCACAGAACCTCCTCTACAAAGAGATAAACTTCTCTACTACTTCTCTGGTAGTACACTAGCAGACTATTCAGCACAGATTTGATAAAGACCAGCTTACCAGTTTTATTAAGCGTTTTGGCTTTCCACAAGTTGAGTTTCTCTTTCACTTTGTCTATAATTGGTTTCTATTTTTTTACCAATTTTGGATTCGCTCCCAAAGAAATACCAAGATATTTGACTGGCAATAAAACTTCTTTACACCCAGCAATATACATATCCTTGTTGACCATTCTTGCTCGCAATTAATTGGAATCAAGCTAGATTTATCGAAGTCAATACTCAAACCAGGCATCATCTCAAAGCACTGCAAAATTTGTTTGTAGTTTCTGATAGTCTCCTCTTTCCGAGAGCAAAAAAGTATGGTGTCGTCCATGAATTGCATGTAAGACAACTCAATATTGTCCTTTTCAACCAACAAAGGAGATATACTTTCATGTCTTATTACCTCCCCTACCATCCGATGAAGGACATCAACAACAAGACAAATAGGAATGGAGAAGGAGGATCACCTTGTCTCAAACCCCATTCCATCTTAAAAGGTTAGATGGCGACCCATTTATCAAAGCCAACATAGATGTCGTGCAAACATATTTCTTGATCCACCCTCTCCATCTTTGCCCAAAGCCCATCTTCTGAAGAACAATATCCACAAACTTCCACTTTACTCTATCGTAAGCTTTTTGAAAATCTAGCTTAATTATCACCGATCTCTTCTTCCTCATCTTCAGCCACTATATCATTTCACATGCAATCAAAGCCCCGTCATGAATATTCCTTCCCTTCACAAAAGTACTCTGAGTCTCCCCTACAAAACTTAGCATTACCCTCCTTATTCTCTGTACCAACATCTTCGATATGATCTTGTACACACATCCTATCATGCTAATTGGCCTAAAATCTCTAATATTCTTCGCTCTCACAAACTTTGGAGCCAACCGCCACCCATGTAACATTAGAATCTATTAGTAGCTTAGCTGACTGAAAGAAATACATGACAGCTCTAGTGAACTCAGAATCAATGTCCCCCAACAAAAGTTCATATTGTAACCATCATAGCCAGGAGCCTTAGACGACTCACACTCCCAAACTGAATCCTTAATTTCTTCAACCAAAGGCATCCTTTCTAATTCTGTAACCTCCTCTTCTTGTATCTTATTGACTAGTCCATCCTGAAAACCTATCAAAGGTGACGCTTCCTGATGATACAAGTTCTTGTAAAATTCTATTATAGCAATCTTAATCCTGACTTGATTCCTCACTAATCTTCCATTTATCACTAAAGCATCAATCTGATTGCTTCTTCTTCTTTTTCTTCTTACTAAGGCTAAGTTACGGAGCCTCCATAGTCCCATCATAAACTCCCTCACTAGCCATATCATCTAACTTTTTGATTTTATCCTCCAACTTGTTTAATTTCAAGTCAGTATCCCCATATTTCTCCTTATTCTATCTACTCAACAACAGCGTCAAAGCCTTCAACTTATCAGTAAATTGAATCTCTCTTAGACCCCTCCATTCCTCCTTCACCATTTTGAGAAAACTGTCATGTGTGAACCAAGAATCTAAACTACAAAATAGCCTCGGCCCCCCTCGTATTCTACTTTCCTCCACTATCAAAGGACAATGATCAGATAAGTCTCTTGGCCCACCTTTAAGTCGTATCTCAGGAAACTGTTAAACCCATTCCACACTAACCAAAATTCTAACAATGTGACTGCACAAACGGCCTTTGAACCATGTAAACTTGCGATCATTCAGTTCTAAATCCACCAGCTCCATATCTTGAATCTAGTTTCTAAAATCTTTCGCTGATGCTGTTAAGGTACTAGCTCCTTTCCTTTCTTTCACTTGCACAATCTCATTAAAATCACCCATGTACCAAATTGGGACATGACATACACCATAGGTAAAACTCAATTCTTTCCACACAGTCAATTTCTCCTCTCTGTTATGCATACCATACACTAAGCAAAAGGTACAATGGAAATTATTGATCATCAATGCTCCTTCCACACACAACCATATCTCCCCTTTATAACAATTACTCAACCTAAACATCATTTTGTCCCACATTAATAATAGACCTCCAGAAGCATCGTCCGATCCTACGAATTCTCAATCCACCACATCATTTTCCTAAATTTGCACTACATCAAACTTAGTAACCACCTTTTTCTTTGTCTCTACCAAACCTAACATGTTCACATTATTTTTACTCTTAAATTTGTTTACTATACCCAACTTTCCAACACTCCTTAAGCCCCTTACATTTCAAAAGCTATAAATCATTTAAGCACTTTATTACACACATTATTCTAATTTTTAGGCCGGCTCTTTTGTGTTTTCTCCTTTTGGTTTGCTTGCCGCTGTTTCTATGCAATCACTTCATTCTATGCTTGAAGAGCAGCCATAATGTCTTTTTTCTCATCAGATAGGACAACTCCTGATTCCACTGCCAAGGCCCAAGCTACTCTCTTTTCAATCAAGTCTTCATCCCTACTTCCTACTAACTTTACGTGGTTCTGATCACGGACTACGTCCTTTTCCGAATCTCCATAATCCTCCAAGTTTTTGACAGACCCTTCCTCGTCACAGCAAGTTTCCTCTATCAAAGTATTTTCAATCATAGAATCTGATCCCTCCGCTTCATCATCCCTTGCCATGCTTGTTTCAGTGTTCTTCTTCACGCTCCCGTTTGATAAAGCATATGTTTCAATCAAACTCTGTAGCTCATTCTTAGTTATGCTTTCCCCTGCCTCACCTTCTCTTATATTGGCGTCATCAACACCAGGCCCATTAACCATATTCTTCATCTCCTCTCGACAAATTGCCCTTACCCCTAAACCATGTGCTTTTGTTATTGTAGTGTTCCCTGCCGCCTAACTCGGCTGTTGCCCCCCATCGCTGACAGCACCTTTCCCAACGTAGTTCGATTCTTGGTGGCTCCATTAGTGTCTCAGTCATCACTCCTCCCCATGCCAGCTACCACTGCCCGAATATCATCTCTTCCGCCACCGCTGACCACCTTCCGAATTGCGTCCTGTCCGACTACTCCTCCACTATGCTCCATGCCATGGCTGTGATTCACAAGCCCCTTAGTACCTTTGTGGAGTCCAGAATCTTCCACCCTCCTCACCCTCAAGTTCACACTAGCCCCTTCACCATTACCCACTACAACCGCCAACAAAGCCTTGTGAATGCGCATAACAATGAAGTCACCGTCGCACATCACATTAGCATTAACGCCAGTGCAAGTAATGCCATTCCCAATCCCGTCAACAAGCGGCTGAACCTCCTTATCTGCATCTAACGCCTCTGTTTCACTTATGGGTATGTTTATCCGAACCGCCCATGAATCAAGCTTAGCCTCATTAGTTGGGCTTCTTTGGTTTTGGCCCACATGATCCCTATTTCTTTCATTGTGTTGAACTATTAAATTGGGCCAATTTTTTTAACCAACCCATATTAAAGTTTAAATTAACCAAATTGGCCTTCCCACACCTTATCCCCCCACAATTTCGATTTACCATATTTCCAGGGATAACTTCCTTTTTAAATGAAAAAGATCTATAAGATCCGCACACATTATAACTTCCATTCTTCTTGTAGAAACAACTGTTTCTTTTTTCAAATTTTTCAAAATCTCCTTATGCCATTCATCAAATTCGTCAATGGTAATGACCTTTCTACCCTTATCATGCTCTTCCTCTCGTGCCACCTGTGTCATCTCTGCCGCCATGTCCCAACCCAGCTTCAACGGTTTCACCGATGCTACAACATCTTTACTGTAATCATGTTCCAAGACAACCATATCTTCTACTATGATATCACTAGTACCTACTCCAACATCCAACTCTGGCTGCAAGCTATACCATATCCCTCTCTTGCCTTTTTCAATATTTTCAAGCCACCCACCTCGATCATATAGTTGTTTTTGCTGCCAATTAAACCCTTCTCCATATATCTGTTGTTATCAGCATCCTCCTTTACTATCTTCGCCTTAACATCAACCTTCCTCCTATACTTAGCTTTTTCCGTAAAAATCTCTTTACCCCACAATCACATCTGATTCATCTCTTGTATGGCTTTCAATTCCCATTCTTTCGTAATATACCTTATGAAAGCAAATAAATGGATCCTTCCATTCCTCTCCATATGTGACAGATATATGTTGTTTATCTGCCCTGTCCACATGAACAAGTGAAACAATTCTTTCTTCGAAGTATCTTCCAGTAAATTATCCACAAAAATTGTGAATGATTCACTTTTCAAACGTTGGTACTCTTTTCGATTCCAAACCTTCGGATCTTTTACGTGATGTGATTGCCTAACCCTACCTCACCCAGTATTTTCCCACCCCTTTCACTCTCTCTCTCTCTCTCTCGTGCTCTCATTTCGGATTTTATTTATAGTTGTCTTTGTTGTGAGACACATCATACAAAATCTGTGTTGTTGTAATTTATTTAATTTTTTTTTATTCTTCTTATAATATATCTTTGTAGTTCTTTACGTTTTATATAGCCTTTAAATGTTAGAATTCTTCTTGTCATTTTTTCTTTATCTTTTTTAATTTCGTAGTCATAGTGGCTATGATTTTAGAATAGTAATTTTCATTGCATACTTAGTTATCTATCTAAGAGTAGTACAACCTCAGTTTGAAAAAAACCAAAAAAATGAAGGAGAGAGGGAAAGAAAAAACAAAAGGATGAAAGAAAAAGTATAATTTAAAAATTTTGAATAATATTTTAAGTAATGGGTAATGTTGTCAGTAAAAATTTATTTTTTACAGATACAATATTAATTTTGTTTGTTTGTGAATAGATTTATTAGTGTTTAAATTTTTCATAATTAAAAATAATTATTTACTCATTTTTATTTGAAAAAAAATCTCTGTTGATATTTGTTTTCTATGATGAGGAATATAAATTTCAAATGGTGTATGTGGACTTAATTTTCTTAATCACCTTAGATCGGTACTTTGTTAAGAATTTATTATCATGTATTAGTAATAGAATATTATAACAAAAATTAATTTTTGGTTTATTGATTTTTCCAAGCTATATTACTTTTATTTGAAAAAATTCTTTTGTTAATATTTATTTCTTCATGATGAGGAGTACAAATTTTAAATGTGTCGAACTTAATTTTCTTAGCGACCTATTTTAGAAACTATGCCTAAAGATTATGAAAATTTTGATCACGTAATACTTGAGTTTAAAATTTTCTATCCTAAATATTTCAGGATATATATGTATTTTATTATGGTCTT
>NC_029775.3:13580113-13584569 GCF_000817695.3 Arachis duranensis
AATGGATATTTTTATTTGCTAAAATGTACTAATCTTTTCATGGGGTCAAACAAAAGTAAAATAATTAGTTATTGTATTAAAACTTAATTGAGATGATTTGTAATGCAATTAAAAAAAGCAATTACTAGTCTTCATGGTTATTTAGTGAGGAATTAAGTCAAACCTTGAGAGAAGAGAGTTATAGATTATCAATTGAAATGAAACAAGGATAATCTAAGTGTACATGGATTCAAAATCCACATAATTACATTGAGGTCCTCCTTAACACCATTTGTTACCTCATTTAAATTATATTTAACTAAATTGTTTCTAAAATTCAAAATATTTTAATAGGTAAATTATACTTCTTGTTCTTTAAAATTTAGTAAAAATTTTTAAAAATATTCTTAAATTTTATTTTATTTTAAATTTATTCTAAAAATTTTTAATTTGTATCAAATATATATTTAGTGGCTAATTTTTTAAAAAAATAGAATCAATTCAATAACAATTATATAAGAATAACCTTTAACACAAGCAAATTAAATATAATTATCATACACTATTGTTGGATTGTGATGGGTGGAAAAATATCGGTTAAGAAATTTTAATAAAAACAGCGTTGCAAGTACAGTCTTAACCGACGAAATTTCCACTACCAATTTAATTTGTATCACAATTAAGATTAAATAACTGGGAGTAGAAATTCTAGGTCATTTTCCAAAGAGTTGACACAAGATGCAATTTATTGGTTATAAATTTTTTGAGAAGTTTTTGAAGTTTGAGAACGGAAAATTAAATGGCTAGGAATTAAAGCGATGAATGATAACAAGAAGTGTTATGTATTTAAATAAAATGTCTTGATTAGGAAAAAATTAATTAGAGTTTCTATCCTTGTTGATTTTCTCAAGTATAATAGTAAAATGTTGTTGCTTCCACTTAGTTATTCTCTAACTAATAAAGAAAAATCAAGTAGATAACACTAACTCTGATTCACAAGTCCTAATTACGTCACAGAGAAGAAGGATTAGAGTTAGTGAAAATTGAGTTAGCCAACAATTTCCAATTACAAATTAATACTTTAGTGTTTCAACTCAAGGGTTTCCTATTAATCAACTCCAAAGTCAAGTTAGGAGCTCTACTCCATTAACATGAATGCTATTTTCACAAACATGTAAAGGAAGTAGATAGGAGACATGATAATTAAAATTAAATTAATAAAAGCAAATTTGGAGCTGATAATTAATTGAAAGAAATCAAACAGGTAATGGAATTAAATATAAAAATAATTCATTGCATTAATAAATTCAAAATTAGCAATATCCAAATATGACCACAAGCAATTAAATGGAAAACAAAAGAGTAGAGTGATAGAAAGGCAAACTATAACGATGAAGACTTCAATCGAAGGTAGTAGCAGCTCTCTCAATATCCAATCCAAAAGTAAAAACTAAGAATGCTAAGAACTCTAGGAGAAGTAGTGTTTCTCTCTTTAGAATTCCCCCAAAAATAAAAAACAAAACTAAAAGTGAGAAGTAAGTGTAGTCTCCTTGAGTCTCAGCTGCACCCCTACCCCTAATTTGCGTTTTTGGGCTTGAAACTAGGTCCAAATCAGCCCAAAAATCACCCCAGCGAGTTCTGATAAGTGCAGCACGTGACGTTCTATCACACGTACGCATCGGTCACGCGTACCCGTCGCAGGTCCTTTGCGCTTGTCACGCATACGCGTCGGTCACGCGTATGCGTCACTGTGAAATGCGCTAATGTGCACGCACGCGTCAGCCATGCGTGCGCATTGCTGCTCGCTTTCAATCTCTTTAGTTTCTTGTGTTCCTTCCACTTTCACATGCATCATCTTCATCCTTTAAGCCATTCATGCCCTGTAAACCTGAAAATACTTCACAAACACATCACGGTATCTAATGATAATAAAAGAGAATTAAAAATTAACAATTTAAAGGTTTAGGAAGCATGTTTTCAATCATGGAACAAAATTAGGAAGAATTTGTAAAACCATGCAGTTTATATGAATAAGTGTGCGAATAATTGATAAAATCCACTCAATTTAGTAAAAGATAAACCATAAAATAGTGGTTTATCAAACTGGTCTTAATATTTTTAAAATTTAGCTGTCATAGGTATATTTGATGCAAATAAAAAACTTTTGGGATAAAATTAAAATAAAATAAAATTTAGGAATATTTTTAAAATTTTTGCCAAACTTAAAAGACAAAAAATATACTTTATCCTATTTTAGTTTATACAAATATAATAAATAATGAGAATAAATATAGATATTCATATATAAAAATTATATTATACTTTTTAAATTTTAATATGTACAAATTAGTTTTAAAAAACTAGAAGTAAATACAAATTAGTACTCGAAAGATTCTAACGCTGACAAAATGGTATCTGATCTTTATTATTGACAAAATGATTTACGAAAGATTTTAAAATTTGACAAAAGTGACCATTCATCAATTGAGTTGCCTGGAATTAAGATTTACGGATGACGTGCTGATAAACCCCATTTGTAGGGTTTATCTTGTATTAATTTTAGGGGATTTTATCACCTTTTACCCACATTTATTCAATGAAATAGCATGGTTTTATAACTTCTCCTTTAATTGTGCTTAAGAGTGAAAACATGCTTTTTAGGACTTAAAATAAATAAATTTAATTCACCTTGATTTCATTAGATGCCTTGATATGTTTGTTAAGTGATTCAAGGTTTAGGAGGCAAAGATTGGATCAAGGGAATGAAGAAAGAAGCATGAAAAGTTGGAGAACTCATGAAGAAATGAAAGAACCGGAAAGCTGTCAAGCCGACATCTTCGCACTTAACCGACCATAACTTGAGCTACAGAGGTCCAAATGATGCGGTTCCAGTTGGGTTAGAAAGCTAACATCCGGGGCTTTGAAATGATATAAGATTTGCCATAGTTGCTACACGTATGGTGGCGCGCAAGCGCATAGTACGCGCACGCGCCGTTGCTGCCACCTGGTTCACTTAAAGCAAAACGTGGCCAGCGATTTTAGAAGTCTTGTGGGCCCAATCCAACTCATTTCTGATGCTATTTAAGCCAAGGATTGAAGGGGGAATGAACATACTCTCATACTTTAGAAGTTAGTAACCATTAGTCAGAGTTTAGTTTTAGAAGTAGTTTCTAGAGAGAGAAGCTCTCACTTCTCTCTAGGATTAGGATTAGGATTAGTTCTTAGATCTAGATCTAGATTTTAATTCATCTTCTTCTACTTCCATCTTCTCAATTCCTTGTAGTTACATTCATTCTCCTTCCATTCTTTTGTTGTAATTTCCTTTATGTTGTTCTTGTGTTTTATTGAAGATCTACTTTTGTTTCTTCTACTCTCTTTCAATTCAATCAAGGTAATTCATAATAAATGTGTTTCTTTTGATTGTTATTGTTAATTAATTTCAATAATTGTTGTTAGATTCTACTCTTGTTATCAATTTACTATGCTTTTCTTTTGTACCCTCCAAGTGTTTGATGAAATGCTTATATTGCACTTTATGTGTTTGTTGAAATGTTGATGAGCGGATAATTTATACGCTTTTTGGCATTGTTTTTATATAGTTTTTAGTAAGTTCAAGCTACTTTTAGGGATGTTTTCATTAGTTTTTATGTTAAATTTACATTTCTGGACTTTACTATGAGTTTGTGTGTTTTTCTGTGATTTCAAGTAAATTCTGGCTAAAATTGAGGGACTTGAGCAAAACTCTGAAGAAGGCTGACAAAAGGACTGCTGATGCTGTTGGAATCTGACCTCCCTGCACTCGAAATGGATTTTCTGGAGCTACAGAACTCCAATTGGCGTGCTCTCAACGGCGTTGGAAATTAGACATCCAGGGCTTTCCAGCAATATATAATAGTCCATACTTTATTCGAAGATTGACGACGTAACTTGGCGTTGAACGCCAAGTACAAGCTGCTTTCTGGAGTTAAACGCCAGAAAAACGTCATGATCCAGAGTTGAACGCCCAAAACACGTCATAACTTGGAGTTCAACTCCAAGAGAAGCCTCAGCTCGTGGATAGATCAAGCTTAGCCCAAGCACACACCCCTCAGCTCGTGGATTGATCAAGCTCAGCCCAAACATACACCAAGTGGGCCCCGGAAGTGGATTTATGCATCAATTACTTACTCATGTAAACCCTATGAGCTAGTTTATTATAAATAGAACATTTATCTATTGTATTAGATATCTTTTGACCACTTTAAGTCTTTGATCATTCGGTCACTTGATCATGGAGAGGGCTGGCCATTCGGCTATGCCTGAACCTTTTGCTTATGTATTTTCAACGGTGGAGTTTCTGCACACCATAGATTAAGGGTGTGGAGCTCTGCTGTACCTCAAATATTAATGCAATTTCATTGTCTTTTATTCAAATCTCTCTTATTCTTATTCCAAGATATTCATTCGTACCCAAGAACATGATGAATGTGATGAGTCA
>NC_029775.3:13590200-13591839 GCF_000817695.3 Arachis duranensis
TACAAGGTGACCATAGCTTGCTTCATACCAACAATCTCTGTGGGATCGACCCTTACTCGCGTAAGGTTTATTACTTGGACGACCCAGTACACTTGCTGGTCAGTTGAACGGAGTTGTGTCCACTCGTGCCAAATACCTAAATTCCACAATTTTACAATGAATGCACATCAAAGAATAGTGATCACAATTTCGTCCACCAAATGTCTCTTCTAGATATAGTATAGATTTTGTTCCTCTTGGCCTAGGTAGAGTAATTAGTGACACTTGAGTTATCTAATTCCTTTGTTGATTGGTAATTGGAGAGATTGCTAATTGGTTTGGAGTGCACTAAAGCTAGTCCTTCCTTGGGAGTTGGCTAGGACTTGTGGCTCAAGTCAATTCATCCACTTGACTTTCCTTTATTTAGTAAGGGTTAACTAAGTGGTAGCAATGAACAATTCTCATCACAATTGAAAAGGATAACTAGGATAGGACTTCTAATTTTCATACCTTGCCAAGAGCCTTTTATAGTTGTTAGTTTATTTTCATTGCCATTTACTTTTTATGCTTCTTATCCAAAACCCCAAAACACATCACAACCAATAACAAGACACTTCATTACAATTCCTAGGGAGAACGACCCGAGGTTTCAATACTTCGGTTTATAAATTTTAAGGGTTTGTTACTTGTGACAAACAATCTTTTGTATGAAAGGATTATTGTTGGTTTTGAAACTATACTTTACAACGAGAATTCATTTGTGAAATGCTAAACCGTCAAAAATCCGATCATCAAAATGGCGCCGTTGCCGGGGAATTGCAATGGTGTCATGTTATTGGTTATTGTATATATGTGAATATTGTGAATATGTTTGCTTTTTGCTTCTTTGTTAGTTTTTAGTTTATTCTCTTTATTTGTTCCTATTTTTTTGTTTTTGCCCTCTCTTACTATCATGAATTCTCATTTTGGCTATGAGTGTGATTACAATTATATTGTAGGTGATGAGAGCTACAATGATAATGTGTATCAAGGATGGGATAACCAAAGGTGGGAGGAGCCATATGCTTATGATCAATCCTCATGGCAACAACCCCCACCAATGCACTATGAAGAGGAGCCATTCTATGATGCATACCAATCCAATGGCTATGGTGAATCACCTTGTGACTTTCAAGTACCACCACCATATGCCTATGAATCATCTCCTCAACATGATCATCAACCATACTCACAAGCCCCTTCTTACCAACCACCTTCATATGACCCTAATCCATACCTATCCTACCAACAACCATATGAGCCATATGAACCACATATAGAGCCACCACCATTCCAACATCAACATTTTCAAGAGCCACCCCCTCCATATTATTACCAAGATGAACCACCTCTAATAAATGAAAATTTTCAACCACAAGATGAATACTACTTTCCACCACAACCTCCCATGGAAGAATACTCATATCCATTGATCCAAGAGCCACATGATCCTAATCATATTATCCAAGAGGAACAAGAGTCAAGGGATTATCTCAAGGAAGCATTGGATCAATTTCAAGCAACCATGGAGTGTGTTGTGCAACAAGTGGAACGAGTGGAGAATATTGAACCACCACAGCTCTACCAAGAAGAACCATCTTCCTACTATGAACCCTTCCCC
>NC_029775.3:13592345-13596357 GCF_000817695.3 Arachis duranensis
TTGAAATTGATGCTAGGGAGGAAAGTGCACACCTTCCAAGGCATATTTCATATGAAGACTTGGATGGGATAGAGCAAGGATTGAGTTCCCTTGGTGATGAAGAGCAAGTATCAAGTCCTAGTGGTGGAGAATCCTTTGAACTTGAAGAACCTTCTCCCGGTGCATTTGAAAATGTTGTGGAGGTGAACTTCTTTCACCCTCCTAATTATAGTTTGATTAAGGGAAAAGGATTAGATAGTATTGATGAACAAAGGATTGAATTAGAGAAATCTTGTGAAGAGGTAGAAGTCCTTAGAAATAGAAGGATGGGAGTGGAATACGCTTTGTCAAGATCGTTGGAAGCATCTTTGCCTAGGTTGTCATCTACTCCTTCACTTGAGTGGGTAAAATTCATTTCTATTAGCTTTATTGTCCCACTTGAGTATGGCTTGCTTGAAACGGATGGTCAACTTAGGATGCATTGTGGGATGAAGCGTAAGCGAAAGATGTTTCATGGTTGGCGTTGCAAATCAAGGCTCATTATGGTTGATGCATCAAACATGAGATATAAAGGTTGGAGTAGTGCTCAAATAGATGGGTCTAGGAGGATTATTGGCCATTATATGGAGAATTCACCTTACTCACCACCCGGTTGGACTAATAATGATGATCAACCTCAAGACGGGTGTGAAACATGGATTAATGATAATCAACGTGGAGATGGGTGTGAAGACAACATATGGGATCCGGGAACACATGAGGATCAACATTGGGAGCCCATGGTTTGTGAAGAACTCCATCAAAGCTTGGAGATATTAACTTTGAATGATGGAGCTTATTGGAAGTCTAAGCATTGGTGGATGTTCAAGGATGGATTCAAGCACAAGCCACCTTGAGGAAGAGCTCCCCATAAGTCCAACTTAAGGACAATAAACAAAAGTGCTAGGTGGGAGACACCCCACCATGGTAAAATCCTTTCATTTTCTCTTTTGTACATATTAGTAGAATTAGTTTAATTTTTTTGTTTTGATTGTTTTAATGAGTCTAATTGGTAGTTTAGTATGTTAAATAAGGTTTTATGGTATTTTGGTAGCTGTTTGGAGGTTTGGAATGCTTGGATTGGTGCAAAAACATAGCAAAAATTTTTGAAAAAAAAAATAACAGAGCACCATCCACGCGTACGCGCACTGCGTGCGTACGCGTGCATCAAGCGTTTTGGACCATCCACGCGAGCGCGCCATGAGTGCGTACGCGTGGATTGAGAAGTTCCACCTTCCATACCTTGACCCGAGAGTTAGGCCTGCACTGTGCGGAAATTGGGCCTGAGGCACAAACCCCATTCACGCGCACGCGCACATGACGCGCACGCGCCACTCTCGAATAAGCCATCGACGCGCGCGCATCATGCGTGCGTACGCGTGGATTTCTTTCTCCCATCCACTTCTCTTTTCTTCTCCTCTTTCCATTTCTTTCATTTCCCTTTTCTTCTTCCTTTCTTCTACCCCTCATCCAACACTTCCAAACACCATGGATAACCATTTATTTTAGTTAGTTAATTAGTTAGTTGGTTAGTTAATTAGTTAGTTTTAGTTTAGTTTTCATTTTATTTTCTCTCTTTTCATCATAAGTGTTGGATTATTGACTTTGTTTACTACACATTGCTACCCCTTATTGCCTAAATGCTATTTTAGCATGAATATTTTTAGATAATCTTTGTTGGATTTTATGATTGAGGTTATATTTTGCTACTTGGTTTTGAGTTTTTCATGCTTACCTTTTGAAAAATACCAAGTGATGAGAATTGCCTTCGAGCTTATAACTCTTTTGAATTGCATGTTGTAGCTAGCCATCATGTGATTTGAATCCTTTCCCTTGATTAGGCAACCTCTTGATGGATGTTATGCATTTACCTTAATGCATTGTGTTCATGACTATATGCATCCATAAGCTTTGACTTGAATGCTTTCATGCTTCTTTAATGCTTGTTTTACCTTACAAGTTCACTTAAAGCATCTCAAGCACACTAGAATGAGTAAAGTACATGCTTCTTTTGTGACATAACTTTTATGCTAATGTGTGTTCTAAACCGCGCAATTTAGAATTCACACACTTATTTGTCATTAATGTCACAATAATTCACTCACTCATTTCTAGCGATTTACCTCATTCCAACAATGTATGCTTCCTTGCTTTTATATCTTCTCCTCTTATGGTGTTATATTTTTGTTTTTTTATGATGAATGCACCACAAGCAAACACGGAGGCAAGACTAAGAACACGCAGCAATCCGGAGAGTCGCCGTACCCCCTTGCTCATCTTTAAATGCACCGAGGACGGTGCAAACTTTTAAGTGTGGGGAGGTCGTCCGACCGGTCGGCGATTTTGGGTGACAAGTTTCTAATTCCAACACTTTTGCATTTCATTCTAGGATTTTAGGATTTTTACTTGCATATATATACAAAATAAGCTTAGTCAAAATAATGAAATTTTTCAAGGATTTCTATCTATAGGGCACCAATTGATTTGAGTGAAAACTTTTCATAGAACTTGCTTGAATTATATATCTTATGGATCATGTTTTTGAGCTAAGAACATAAGCTTGTGAGATTTGAGCCTAATGGTGTGGTTACATCTTATAACCACTTATTTTCCTTCTTGTGTGCATTATTCTCTTTCTATAATTGTAATCTTTGATTTGTTTGATTCTTTATGTCCATTATTTTATGAATTCATGCATTTATATGATTGAGGCCATCATTTCATTAGCTCACCTACCCAAAAAGCCTTACCTTTTATCTTTCTTTGTTAGCCAAATTTGAGCCTACGATTAACCCACTTGTTCTTAATTTTAGCACATTACAGGCCTAAAGCGGAAAACAATAAATGTCCTTAATTTGGATCTTTGATTAGCTTAGGCAAGTGTGTGTGAGTATCATTCAAGTGTGGGAATCTTGGGACATTGGGTGAATAAAAGGGTAGTTTTGTATTATTATTGGAAATATTGGGAATTGGGTACATACTTGGTGCGCGAAATTGTGAACAATACTTTTTTCACAACTCTCATAATCCCCGGTAATGGCTCCAAACACGTGGTGGCTCAATACCATGGCATTACACAACTTCGCACAACTAACCAGCAAGTGCACTGGGTCATCCAAGTAATAAACCTTACGCGAGTAAGGGTCGATCCCACGGAGATTGTTAGTATTGAAGCAAGCTATGGTCATCTTGTAAATCTTAGTCAGGCAAACTCAAATGTATATGGTGATGAACGAAAATAACACAAGGATAAAGATAGAGATACTTATGTAATTCATTGGTAGGAACTTCAGATAAGCGCATGAAGATGCCTTCCCTTCCGTCTCTCTGCTTTCCTACTGCCTTCATCCAATCCTTCTTACTCCTTTCCATGGCAAGCTTAAGCAAGGGTTTCACCGTTGTCAGTGGCTACCTCCCATCCTCTCAGTGAAAGCGATTGCATATGCTCTGTCCCAGCATAGCGGAATTCATCTGTCGGTTCTCAATCAGGCCGGAATAGAATCCAGTGATTCTTTTGCGTCTGTCACTAACGCCCCGCCTGCTAGGAGTTTGAAGCACGTCACAGTCATTCAATCATTGAATCCTACTTAGAATACCACAGACAAGGTTAGACCTTCCGGATTCTCTTGAATGCCGCCATCAGTTCTCGCCTATACCACGAAGACTCTGATCTCACGGAATGGTTGGCTCGTTTGTCAGGCGAGCACTCGGTTGTCAGGCGATCAACCATGCATCGTGCAATCAGGAATCCAAGAGACATTCACTATGGCCTTAGTTGCTTGTAGAACAAGAGTGGTTGTCAGTCACTTTGTTCATGGGTGAGAATGATGATGAATGTCAATCATCACCTTCATCAAGTTGAAGAACAAATGATATCTTGGACAAAGAACAAGCGGAATTGAATGGAAGAACAATAGTAATTGCACTAATACTCGAGGTACAGCAGAGCTCCACACCTTAATCTATGGTGTGTAGAAACTCCACCATTGAAAAT
>NC_029775.3:13596616-13597331 GCF_000817695.3 Arachis duranensis
TAAAAACTAATAAAAATATACTAAAAACTAACTAGATCATATCAAAAACATACTAAAAACAATGCCAAAAAGTATACAAATTATCCGCTCATCAATACTCATGTATTGATCAAATGTAAAACCTTATGCATTGAGGTTCTTGTATATAGAAAGAAAAAAAATGAGAAAAACAAAAGAAAAAGAAAAGAAAAATAATATGGAAAAGAAAAAGAAAAAAATAGAAAAAGAAAGAAAAAGAGGAAAAAGAAAGAAATAAAAAGGGGACAAAATGCCCCAAAGTGAAGCTCAATAAGATCAATGCATGAGTGTTGTGAAATGAAAAGGGATGCATGAGTATGTGAAAAAGTGAAAAATGGGTAGTTAGGTTATAACTTAATTGTATAGGATGTCATAGGTTAGGTGGGAGGTTTAAGCTTATCAAAGATTCAAATTTCAAACTCACTTAACCATAGATGCATCCTACCTTGACCTTAACCCCATTACAACCTAAAGAAAAGACCTCATGATAGATGTATGCATGCATGAAATATATGTTGATTGTTAGAAGAATAACAAATCTTGGAAAGCATGATTAGAGGAGAATTGAGTGAATCAACCCTAAACACTTGAGCGAATAGAGTGCAAACACTTCCGATGAGGGTTCGATGCTCAATTACATGTTTTCACCTACAATCATCACTCTTCATGCAAGTTTGTAAAAATATTTAATAGCTCA
>NC_029775.3:13597507-13611487 GCF_000817695.3 Arachis duranensis
GCATACCCTTACTTCATTCTTGGTTTTAGCATGAGGACATGCTTGGTTTAAGTGTGGGGAGGTTGATAAACCCCATTTGTAGGGTTTATCTTGTATTAATTTTAGGGGATTTTATCACCTTTTACCCACATTTATTCAATGAAATAGCATGGTTTTATAACTTCTCCTTTAATTGTGCTTAAGAGTGAAAACATGCTTTTTAGGACTTAGAATAAATAAATTTAATTCACCTTGATTCCATTAGATGCCTTGATATGTAAGTGATTCAAGGTTTAGGAGGTAAAGATTGGATCAAGGAAATGAAGAAAGAAGCATGAAAAGTTGGAGAACTCATGAAGAAATGAAAGAACCGGAAAGCTGTCAAGCCGACCTCTTCGCACTTAAACGACCATAACTTGAGATACAGAGGTCCAAATGATGCGGTTCTAGTTGGGTTAGAAAGCTAACATCCGGGGCTTCGAAACGATATAAGATTTGCCATAGTTGCTACACGTATGGTGGTGCGCAGGTGCATAGTACGCGCACGCACCGTTGCTGCCACCTGGTTCACTTAAAGCAAAACGTGGCCAGCGATTTTAGAAGTCTTGTGGGCCCAATCCAACTCATTTCTGATGCTATTTAAGCCAAGGATTGAAGGGGGAATGAACATACTCTCATACTTTTGAAGTTAGTAACCATTAGTCATAGTTTAGTTTTAGAAGTAGTTTCTAGAGAGAGAAGCTCTCACTTCTCTCTAGGATTAGGATTAGGATTAGTTCTTAGATCTAGGTTTTAATCTTTGCTTTCTTCCACTTCTACCTCTCAATTCTTTGTTGCTACATTCATCTTGTTCTACTCTTTTTTTGTAATTCCCTTTATGTTGTTCTTATATTTTGTTGTAGATCTAGTATTGTTCCTTCTACATTCTTCCAATTCAATAAGAGGTAATTCATAACAATTGTTCTTCTTTGCTTTTCTATTATTGATCTCTTGCCTTTGTAGTTAGATCTCTCTTTAATTCTTGCAATTTATGTTGTTTACTTTTATTGCCTTTTATGTGTTTGTTGAAATGCCTCTTCTAGATATAGTATAGATTTTGTTCCTCTTGGCCTAGCTAGATATAGTATAGATTTTGTTCCTCTTGGCCTAGGTAGAGTAATTAGTGACACTTGAGTTATCTAATTCCTTTGTTGATTGGTAATTGGAGAGATTGCTAATTGGTTTGGAGTGCACTAAAGCTAGTCTTTTCTTGGGAGTTGGCTAGGACTTGTGGCTCAAGCCAATTCATCCACTTGACTTTCCTTTATTTAGTAAGGGTTAACTAAGTGGTAGCAATGAACAATTCTCATCACAATTGAGAAGGATAACTAGGATAGGACTTCTAATTTTCATACCTTACCAAGAGCCTTTTATAGTTGTTAGTTTATTCTCATTGCCATTTACTTTTCATGCTTCTTATCCAAAACCCCAAAACACATCACAACCAATAACAAGACACTTACAACCAATAATAAGACACTTCATTACAATTCCTAGGGAGAACGACCCGAGGTTTTAATACTTCGGTTTATAAATTTTAGGGGTTTGTTACTTGTGACAAAAAATCTTTTGTATGAAAGGATTATTGTTGGTTTAGAAACTATACTTTACAACGAGAATTCATTTGTGAAATTCTAAACCGTCAAAAATTCGATCATCACGTGCCAGTTAACAATTATCGTAATTAAAAAAGTTATCCACTTTTAAATTTTATAATTTTAAAAACACCCCAATTTTAATTTTTTAAAAACCCTAATCACTCCCCCACCTCAAATTTTCTGCAGCTTCCAACTCTAAAAGGCCAAAACCCACTTTCATCCTCATTCTTCCACCCAAACTCAATCAATCCCTTTCACAAAAATCAAAATTTGCCCACATTATATTGTTATTATTTCCTTACTCTCTCTAATTCTCAAAAGTTTCATAACTATGAAAATATGGAATCATATTCTCTTCAAATTTCTCACCTTAACAAAACCAACACCAACGTCTTAACAACTTCTTCGAACAAACGTTGATACAATTATACAAATATCGCAATTTTACCCTTCAATTCTCTGATGGAACCATCCCTAATTTCTCCACTGTGATCCCCAACCCCGCCCTTAAATCTACCATCCCTGGCCAAACAGAAGGTTTTGCTTGGAATTCCAATAGGAATCCGCATCAGCAGTAATAACAATAATAAGTTCTAAAGTATAAAGAATCAAAATTAGAACCAAAACAAGCAAGTGAAGAACCAAAAGCTCTTATTTCGGAGGCATCATCCTGATCATATAGAGAGTATTTAGTGACAATTTTTTGTCAGAGAATTACAAGCGGAAGAGGCCGAGGATGGAGCAACAGAGAGAGATAGAGATAAACCTAAAAGGCCCGAATGGAAGGAAATTGGGATGAGTGACGAAGGAAAAGAGAAAGGAAAATTGTTAGGGATGTGCCGTGAGAAAATTGCGGAAGAAGAAGAGAAAAAAAGGGATTAGGATTTTTAAAAAATTGAAATTGTGGTGTTTTTAAAATTATAAAAATTAAATGTGAGTAACTTTTGTAATTATGATAATTGTTAACTGATATGTCACTCCTAAACTTTAGGTAAGTCAATTGACGGTTGGTCACCTTTGTCAAATTTTAAAATCTTTTAGCGATTATTTTGTTAATAACAAAGATTAAGTACCATTTTATCAGCGACAGAATCTTTCGAGTACCGATTTGGTATTTACCTCAAAAAATTATAAGCACATGCATATGATTTTTTTATAGATTAATTATTCTATTAGTCTTTATAATTTTACAAATTTTTAGTTAGATCTTTATAAATTAAAAATTTATAATAAAATTCTTATATTATATAAAATTTATAATTAAATCTTTACTGGTTATTACTTGAAAAAAAACACACACACATATCTAAAATATTTTTTTATAAGATCTTATAACATTAAAAAATTAATAAAATTATAAAAATTAATAAAAAATTATTTTTTTATTTATCAAATACAAAACAATAAAAATTTTGTATTTTTCAAAAATACAAATATTTTTTTAAAAATTTTTACCAAATTAAATCATAATTTGATGTAGGTCAATGTACCTTGAGCAGAAGAGTGAAGTAACGAGAATTGTGTGATACTTGACTATTTGAGTGAACGTGTAATTCAATAAGAATTCTGCTAGAAAGACAATAGAAAATCTAAATAATCTGAATAATAGGTTGCAGATTTAATACATGTAAAAACTAAAAAATATTCCACAAATTACCTAAATAAAAAAATTCACCTAGTTGTTCTAAAAAAATAATCATCCCAAATTCTAATTTACCAAAACATTTCACTCCAATACCCTCTTCTTTTTCAACCGGCTGCCACTCCCACCTTCATCAATAATCATCCCACTTTAGGCTTGCCACATGCCGCCACCGGTGCCCCTGACTCGTAGTAAAAATAACTATCCACTTAAAGATAAAAAATAATCATCCGTAAACATAATGAATTGAACATCCAACATATTTTGATTATATATAACTAAACTCAATCCAATAAAAATAATCATCCATATAAGAATCAAAATAACCATCCGCATACCTACTAAAATGACCATCCTAAACAGGCCATTGAAGTAGAAGAAGAAGGAGATAAATGAACAGAACCAGCAACCATGATCAAGCTCCCTTCACTCCACGTAAGAGGTGATGAACGTACCAAAATGCAGTCGCATATGACAAAATATGTTGTTTGGATCTGTTGCTAAAGGGGACGCTGCCGGCTAAAGGATGGGCGGCCGCTGGTGTCTAGGCGGCAATGTGCTGCGGGGGAGGAAGCACGGCTGGCGGTGGGTGGTAGCGCGAAAGAGGTTGTTTGAGGCACGTTTGTGAAGAGGTTGATCGCACGTTCGCAAAGAAGTGTGACGCTGTTAGCTAAAGGATGGGCAACAGCGGCTGGGGTTTGGGCGGTAGTGGGCTGAGGGGGAGGCTACACGACCGGTGGCAGTTGGGCAGCACAAAGAAGGTTGTCTAGGGCTTGTGCAGCTCGATCGGAAGTTCGCAGAGAGGTTGGGTGACGTCGGCTAAGGACTGGGTGGCGGCGGCTAGAATCTAGGCGACGTCTGACCAGAGATTGGGAAAGTGAAGTAGCGGCTAGGTTACTCTGCAGACCAGAGTTTGCAAATAGAAGAGGGAAATTAGCATGATAATGGGTGTAATTGATGTGGTTTAATTCGAAATCCTTATTTTTGTAAATTTCAGAATTTGAAATAATTAATAAAAAGATTTATTCTATTTTTCTTTTTTTATTTCATTGTTTACGTTGTTTATCTCCCTCATTGTTTTTTCATACTTTCTGATTTAGTAATTGAGTTTTTTTTTCTTTTAAGTAATTAAGTATATTGGTTTTTTAGATAATTTACCAATAATCATAAGAAAATACTTGTAAAATATAAAAATAGATTATAGTTCTACCAAATATACTTAAATTTTCAATGTTAAACAATATGAAGTTCATTTAATATAGTTGCAACTCTTAAAACCAAGATTAGCAAAGTTTTCTTCTCATTTAAGGGTAAGAGACTAGTTTAAGTCCTTCAATTTTGGTTATAATGGTATTTAATCATCTACATACTTAGGGTTAGAGAATAGTTAGCTACGGTTTACAATTATCAATCGAATAGCTGGAAAATGAATATTCAAATTACAATAGTATGTCAAAAACATAATTTTTAAATAATAAATAAAAAATATTCAATATCTTGTTAATATAGTTAAATAATGTTCAATATAAGATTAGCCCATAAAAGTTTAATTATTGTACAAAATTAATTATCTTAACAAAAAAATTATAAATAAAGTTTAATTAACACTACAAGAAAAAAGGCCTATGGCCACGCTTTTTTTTGCTACGCTTTAAAAGCGTAGCCAAAAGTGGTCTATGGCCACGCTTTTATGTGGGTGGCGATAAAATAAAGATTTGGCCACTTTTTTTTGCTACGCTTCAAAAGCGTGGCAAAAAGTGTCAATGGCCACGCTTTTATGGGAGTGGCAATTGATGCTAGATTTGGCCATGCTTTTATTTTCCACGCTTAAAAAGCGTAGCCGTAGAGAGAAACCGGCACGCTTTTAAAGCGTAGCAACGGAGTTTTGTTATTCCGGCGTTTGAAAAGCGTAGCCGTTGACGAGAAGCCTTTTGGCACGCTTTAAAAGCGTGGCCAAAAGGTTCCCCTAAAAAAAAAGGTATCGGATAAATTAAAAAACCCCTCTTCGTTTAAAGACTTAGAAAAAAAAGGTAATCACAAAAAACTTAGAGAAAAAGCTTCATTGTGCTTGCTCTGCCCTAACCCCTTCTCGTTCGTGCTCTGCGATAACTATTCCTCCATCAAAAGCCCCAGCGACGAGACACTTACTCCATTGTGCCCTAACTTCTCCTCCTTCATTGTGCCTCGCCCACACCGCGCGACGACACTCCGATCACACTCCGTGAGAACGACGTTGCGATTGCAATGCCTCTGCCGAAAATCTCTTTTCTGGCACTCCCAACCCTCCTTCTGTGGTGACTATCTCTGGGAGTGACTCCCTCCGCTCAGTCGCTGTGGATGCTCCCCTTTGCCGCTGCCCATCCCTTCCGTCGCTGCAAAACCCTAACCCCCTAACCCCTTCCGCGCCACTGCCTTCCTGCTTCTTGCTTCTTGTAAGTCCTTTTCTTTGTAAGTCGCTCAGCAAATCTGATGGCTACGTTGTGACGAAGCCCAGAATGACGAAGACCAGTGACGAAGCCCAGGACGACGAAGCCCTCACTTGTTGGTAATTTCATCTTTCATTCTCTCTGTCTCATTTCATATACTTCGTCTTTGCATGTGATTTTTATTCATTTCCTTAGTGTGTGATTTTTGTCTCCTCGTTCGAAATCTATGTTTTTTTTTAATGATTCAAGGGAAGCTTTGTCGAATTGATTAATCGGTTTAAGTGTTGTCATGTTGAGCTGGTTAAGCAAGTTGCAAAGAAAAAAGATTATTCCTTTTTTTGTATTAAATCACACTGTAATTTGAATATTTGGGGGTTCATGATTCACGTTTTTATTTGCATGTCTGCTTTGTTTGAAGATTTATGACATGTTCATGCTTCGAATTTGATGATGCTGTTTTCCTTGTCTGTGATTTGTGAGATCAATTTTGGATCATATGAGATTGCATTCTTGTAAGGGTTCCTCCTTGGGTTTTGGTTCATTGTGCAAGATCTTCAGCTGCAAAACGAAAAATGGTCCTTATTAATTTTTTTCTGGACCAAGCCTCTAATTATCTTGTCAAAAAACCATCATAGTGATTTTATGACTGACTTTGCTCTTTTACTTTGTTTGCGACTTACTAAAGAAATTTGTTTTGTATTTAAGCCCGGGACAAGAAGTATAGGCAAGCTATTACTTCCGCTGGCTCTGGTAATTTTCTCTTACTGGCTCACTGTATCTTCATTTTGGTTATTTTAAATTGGTTTCTGTGATGGTAGTGACTATAGATTCATTTGAGCTATCGTGTCCTGTGTTCATGTGTTGGAACATATGAGTAATGTAAAACTGTTAAACTAATAACGTGATTACATTGGAGTATGCTTCATTTTGCTTCTGATCAACAATAATTTTTCAATGTACATGGAATCTAGCTCATATCTTTATTTTTATTTTAGCTATAACAATATACAATACTCTTGTTACTTTTAATTAATTACCATTTGTCAATTAGAATCTATATCCATAGTTTGTTTCACATACCAAAGAGGTTATTATGAACTTTATATATATTAGATTCACCAACTTCTTTGATGTGCCTTCTTTGGTGTCTTCTCATTGATGAGTTTTATGGATATTCTAATCTGTTTATTGGGCATCACATACCACTGTACCAGTAAATTTGAACATGAGACATTTGCAATTTCAACTAGTAACTTTGAGGATTTGATTCCATTTGAGGAGTGTATTGAGTTAGCAGTTGTGGGTGCCCCTGATTATTATTTACTGTTCACTCATAATGGTTGTACCTTCAAGTTAGTTTTCATCCTCTGCATAGAGCACAATTTACAATTAAATTCTTGCTAAAATTATTTAAAGTTACTTATATATTTGAATACTGTTTCATTTTTGTCAATTTAGAAGCAGCTATTTGTTGTCGAGACCATTGTTATCATCACCAAACATGAGTTCATGGTCCTATGTTTTCATTGTGTTTTGGTTTATTTGACTGAATCTTAGTATAAATGAAGCAGGAACGCACCATTTAGATGTTGGATGAGTTCCTGCACGAATTGTAAAATTAACTTCCAAAATTCAATCCTTGGTTTAAGATTCTTTTCCTTATAAACACGCTTCTCTGAGTTCTCTCATCTTTCTTTTATTTCTTTCTCATGGGTTAATCCATTTTCTTTCCTAATATATACGAAATTCATGCCAAGATTAATGAGATATATATTAAGAGAAAATTAAAGGGACGAATAATTGATGATGAAGGGCATTAGCCGTAACATGATTTTCAATATGTATATGTATAATGTATTGTTATTCCTATATTATTTTTATTTTAATTTAATTTCTCCACCGACAAAAAGCAACAGAAATCCTCAAAATTAATTAACTATCTAATAGCTACTACCCAATATATTGAAGCTGATTAATGAGTACTTAGTAGTATTAGCTTTATCCATTTAACTTTTTGCAGCTAAATTTATTATATGTGCCATGCATAAGGCTTTCATGCTGATATGTTGTAATTTACTTTGGATAAATAGTAACAAATTCTTGTTTCTCAAATTCAGGGAGCAATCTCACAAATTCAATTTCTTCGAAGCTCTACCATTTGCACCACAACACTCTAAGAAACTTGTTAGTTTTTGCTATGTCTGCTGATGGTATTACCTCTTTTTTCTTCCTCCTTCCCTGTTTTCTGAATTTCGTAAAGGCTTTGAGAATTGACCCTACTGGTGTCTTTGTCTTGAATTATTGGATTATTATTACTGGATTTGGATACTAATTCTTGTCGATTGCCACTGTTTGTGCTTTTAATATTGAATTTTGTGAATTGATGCATTTGGTTTGCGCTGTCTCACTTGAATACACTTGCACAACTATATATCATATTGATGTGGAGGTCTTTCGAGTGTTCTAAGCTGTCAGAGATATTATTACAATTAAATAAGTTTATTTCCTAAAATATTCAACAGGAAAAACTTGACTCAATTCATGTCTTCATGAATACCTATTTGTTTTTAGGATTTTTTTATGTCTGCCAGTGATGCAGAACCAATAAGACATTAAGGCTTGATTTGGTAAAGTTTTTCTGAAGAAGTGCTTGTACTTTTCAAAATCACAAGCTCCTAATTTGCGTTTAGTTTAAATATGTAGTAATTAAAATACCATGTAAAGTAAAATAATTACGAGAAATAATGCCATGATGATACGTAACTTGTATCTGTATGTGTCAGTAATATATTTTGTTTTAAATTTTTCAAAAGGTAAATGTAATTTTGATTTGTAACTACTGCCCTACATGCAAGCAATGCAAGTAACTTGACTATATTTCTCTTTACTTTATACTTTTTGTAATTCCCTTCCCAAGAAAAGAGTAATGTATGGCTCAGAGAAAAGAGTTCTAAATTTTATTTAGGGATGTGAATCTCATGGATATAAGATTCCTTTATGTAATTTTATGGAGATATGTTTGTAATAGCTGGTAATATAACTTATTTTTTGTGATTTCTCATTTATATTCATGTTGTAGTTTTCTAGATAGTATGCTTCATGTAAATTTTTCTACATGTACTCTAGCGCGACTCTAAAGAGAACAGTGAAGAACCATCAAGAGTTGAAGTTTTCATAGCAACTTGCACAAGTAAAAAAGGAAAAGAAATTGATGCTAAAACACAAAGCACAATTGTGAGTTGTTTGTATTTGTATTTGGATTTGTACAATATAAATTCTATAGTGATTTCTATTAATATTGAGTTAATGCGGCTTTGTATTTTATTGCTCCTCACTTTTGACAGGCTGAACTTCAAACCCACATAGAGGCAGGGAAAAATGATGAGGATGCATTTGTAGGAGTGCTAGGAAAGGACCAACCAGGTCGAGTTCGTTGTTATGGGGCGTCGATTACAAGAAGCTCTCTTAAAAAGGATGAGGAGATTCGACAAGTCAAAGTTGAATACAACAACAAGATTGAATCATTAGAGAAGAAGATGGACGGTGTATGTAGTTTATTAAAGGTATTGATGCACCAAGTCAACCCTGGAATGAGTGAGGAAGAGGTAGCAGCCTTAGTGCAAGCTGCCCAAAATTTTCCTTTGGATGCCTCAAGTAGCAGACTGAGATATACTCCTTGCTCGTCCGAATCAACTCATATTCCACCCAAAGATGTAAGTCACTATCTTTGGATATTCGATATATTTCCATTCAAAGTAGTTGACTTATTATTGTTGTTGATTTTGGACATTTGATAGTGAGATAAAAGATTATAAATGGTGCTAATGGTGTTGAATTAGAATCTGAATTCAAAGTTGTTGACTTTTTAGTAGTGTTTTGTTTTGTATTTAGTGTGGCATTGAATCTCAATTTTGGAAAACACGAGAAATCTTTGAAGATTTGCACTTTTCCTAATCAAATTGGAAAAAGAAAAAGAAAAGAAATCATAATTGAATTTTAATGGTTTTGTTTGTTTTGATTTTTGCAGACTCCAAAAGGAATTAATGGCCCTTATGGTATATCTCATTTTGCTTGATTTATTTATTGGGGATTGGTCTTTTCTTTCTTTCTTTTCCCACCTTTTATTAATCAGAAGAAGAAATCGATTATAGAATCCATATGCAATTTGTATTGATTCTAGTTGCTATAATAAACTTATGGTGCATGCATGTGACTATAGGTGCAGTATAGGGCTACAAGAATGGTTAATTTGGTTGTGAATTGTTGAGTTAAAACATGTGATAGTTGCAGCAAAAAAAAAAGGGGGAGGGGCAGTTTGATTGTTAGCTTCCTATATCACTACCCTTTCCCTTTTTTGAAAACTTTAAGAACACAAAAAGTATAGTGGCTTTCACTATGAAAGAAAAGCCTTTGCTGGTTACAATTATTGTACGACTATAACACAGTTTGTTGATAATATGTCTTTTCATTTTTTGGTTTGGTATAAGATGCACTAACACACAACATTTAAAATGATGCAGGGCAGTGCTGAAAACAATTTCGCTCACAATGATGATCAGTAATCATGAAGTTTTATATTTTGTAATGAAGTGTAAAGGAAGTAGATAATGTAACCCATGTTGGAATTGTAATTCATGTATTAGGAAATTGCTAGTAGATGAGACTTTGATTTTTGGTATTTTGTTAGAGTATATCATGTGATCAAACACTTTTTTTCTGTGAGAAGTTTATGAAGCAATGATTAGTTGATTTAAAATAGTCATCTTTTAAATTTTAAAATTATCTATGATTTTGTAAGGTTTATAAAAAAAGAGTGCCAATAGGTACTGAACTAACTTACAGCCACGCTTTAAAAGAGTGGCTATATTGTACAGCAGCAATCAACAGCCACGCTTAAAGCGTGGCTGTAATTTAGTTCCGTACCTATTGGCACGCTTTTAAAACGTAGCCATATCTTCACTTGTTGTCACGCTTTGGAAGCATGGGGATAAACGTTACAGTGGGTATTAATAGCCACGCTTTAAAAGCGTAGCGATATGTCTTGCTATTGGCACGCTTTTAAAGCGAAGCCATATGTCTCGCTATTGGCACGCTTTAAAAGCGTAGCCATATCTTGCTATTGGCACGCTTTAAAAGCGTAGCCATATCTCACACATATGGCCACGCTTTTAAAGCGTTGCGATCTGTAAAAGCGTGGCAAGAAAAGAAGCGTGGCGATAGGTCACCAAAAGCGTGGCGATAGAGCAACCGGCACCCTTGCAGTTGTGACCCTTTCAAAAGCGTGTCAGTAGCTTAAAAAGCGTGGCGAAAAGCTATCGCTACGCTTTTTTGGACTTTTCGCCACGCTTTAAAAGCGTAGCAAAAAGCTTATTTTCTTGTAGTGTAATATGTATCTTAAAGATATATAATAAATATAAAATAAATATGTTAAAAATTTAATTTTTTTGTATTTTTAATATTTTTAATTTATAATTTTAATATGTATTTTTAGAATATAAGATAACTAAATCTTTATAAATAAAGTGAAATATAATAAATAAGTTACCTACAACTCACTAATTACAAGGCCAGCCAGCCAACCAACACCAACATCATTGGTCCCCAAACCTGTCCTCCATTGGGCTGTTGGAACTTGGAAAATTAAAGTCTTATTAAAATGTGAAATGATACACACAAGTAAGAGAAATATGTTTGAAAATCTTTGATAAGAATTAACAAGTGATGAAATCTACGATGATCTCAGATGATGCATAATTGTTCTATTTTTATAAGAAAATTACATGATAGTATTTAGGTTTCATTTGGAAAATTTTAAAAGTAATAATATTTTTAAATTTTTTATTTATGAAAAGTAATAATATTAATATCTAGTACAATTTTTAAAATTAAATTGCAGCTTTTTAAAAAACTATAAAATTTATAGAGAAGTTAAAAAAAATGACTTCTCTCATAATACTACTATTTTTTTATCATATTTTTATAAAATAAGCACTTTTAACATTTAAAATCTAAATACAAATAACTTATTTATAAACTACTTTTAATATAGTCATTTATTGTTTAAACTATTTTTTCTAAAATAACTTAATTAAACTGTTTTTTCAAACTAGCCTTATTTTGGTTTTGTATGATTCTTGAACTATTAAGTGTGTGTTTGAATTATCGTTTGTAAACGGATGTTTGTATAAAATTGATTTTGATCAAAAGTGAGTTAGTATTAATATAGTTTATGTTTCGTAATTTTTATTCAAAATGGATTATAGTAAACTAAATATTATTTGGATTACATTATTCAAAATTACTTTTAAATGAAAAATTATAAAAAAGGACATGAATTTAAATAATTATTTTATGTTATCTTATAATTTTATTTTAAATATTTAAATAAATTTTAATTTTTTTAGTACTTTTAATATTCTTTAGTACTCTATTAGAATTAATAAAATCATAATACAACAATCTAACATAAAAAGATAAACAGAAAAGCTAAAATTTTTAGTTTTTGATAAACGTGAATTTAAAAATAGTATCAAACATAAAAATAAAAAGTTCAAAAAATTCAAACAAGTTTCTCTTTTCTACAATCCAAACACACCCTGAGTGTTTGAATCAAATATTTTAATATATGTTGATTAGATTGTTATCATTGGGTCTTATTAACAAAAACATTTCACTAATTCAATTCAACTGGTTTTCTATTATTTTAAGTTACGTTCTTATTTAGTATATAAATTTTGATATTTCATATCTTATTTAAATTTAGTATAAAATTAGATAATTATTTTCAAAAAACGATTTTTATATAAAAGTAACAACTAAAATTATTAAATATATTCAATTAAATTATTTAACATAATACATATTAATATTTAAATGACATGAATTTTTCAGAAAAAAGAAATAAATAATAAATAAAAGAATAGATTGGTGCATTGCATTGCCACCACATGCTTTTTGTAAATGCAAAAAAAGAGACAAAAACATTACATGATGTAGGATCTGTATCTCCCAACCCACGATCTGCTTCCCTTCTCAATCATCGTTCCTCAAACCTGCGATCTGTATCTTGTTCCTTTTCCCTTTTTCACTTTCGGGTTTGGATCTCTCAAGACATGTTCCTCTTTGACTGGTTCTATGGCATTCTAGCCTCCCTCGGCCTTTGGCAAAAAGAAGCCAAGATTCTCTTCCTGGGTCTCGATAATGCCGGCAAGACCACCCTCCTTCACATGCTCAAAGACGAGGTTCTTGTTTCAATACCCTTTGAAAATACTTTAAAAAGATGAGATTTTTAATTCTTAATTTTTCTGGGGTTTGTTTCAATTTCAGAGATTAGTTCAGCATCAACCTACCCAACACCCCACTTCCGAGGAATTGAGCATTGGCAAGATCAAGTTCAAGGCTTTTGATTTGGGTGGCCACCAAGTTGCTCGCAGAGTCTGGAAAGACTACTATGCAAAGGTTATAATCGTTATTTTGAGTTTTTGCTTTGTTTATTATTTTTCTCAATTTCTGATTTATGTCCAGTGATAATTTGTAATGATTTAGCAATTGCCAAAGTGGATTTTTCTTTGTGGTGATGCTTTGGAGCTTGGTTGTTCACTTTGTTTCTGTTGAGTCCTTGAAGCATTCTATTTTGTTTCATTGATGGGACAAATTGCTTCTTAGACAAGGTGACTAGTGCTCCTATAGCCAATTATATTATATCTTGATTGGCTATGTTACAGTGTGTTCAAAGAGGTTCGTTTATTTATTAATGGTCTAGACATGGTTGGCCACGAGTGACAAGTGTGTGCTTGCTAGGCAGCTCAGTGGAGTGTCTATGCTCCTTGGTTGCGAATCGTTTCAACTTAACATAACATATCACCTACTTCCAATCTGGTCTGTTCATTAGTGTTCATTTTCCATATGGAGTGCTGGTTTTCACTTTAAGTGCGGTCTTGCTCCTTTTTCCTGTGATCCTTTGCCAATACGTTGCTATTTCCCGGCTACCACATTTTTGTTTCAAACTCTTACAGTTTTTTCTGTTTCATTCTTCTTGTTAATAATAGTAACTAGGTTGATTTGCATAAGTTCTTACTCATCCTGCAATCTATGCCTTCTTAATCCCAGATAAAGCTCTCTGTAGTTATCTGATTCATCAGAGGCAGATATTGAAAGTGGAAGTTTTCGCTGATAGCACCCCTTAATGAACTTCCAGGAGGTGTTTACTAGTGACTTTCCAAACATGTCCTCTTTGCTCCCTAATGTATTCTAAAACAAGAACATTACAAGACTGAGAGGGAGACTTAACGTACTT
>NC_029775.3:13611519-13686828 GCF_000817695.3 Arachis duranensis
AAGTGATTGACTCATCCTTTTTATGCATTATACATTTAGAATATATAATTGTGAATTGATATATTTTTTCACCTCTTGGAGAAGAGGTATCTAGTAATGACGACTGAGTTTTGTTTCATAATTGTTGCTTAGTCCCTAGATGCATTTCCTTGCTTATTCAACAATCCATACAAGGGTTTGGGGTTTGATTCATTGATTCTTTTCTGCTCTTACCGTAGTTTGACTTGACTTATATTCCATTGTACCATAACTTCTTGAAGATTGGTGATCGATTCTTTAGTAGCTTAACTCTTTTAGGTTGTGTCTGGTAAGTGTCTCGAGACAGAAACATTGTGACAATTATGACAGAGTCAGTTGTCTCTAGATTTTTGGTGGATAGAAAGTTGGAAAAGTTATCTTAGGATAGAGGCATTTGATTCTTGCCTACTCTTATACCCGTCTCATTCTCTAAACAGGTTTGTGTCACTCTGTTTATTTGTCCTTGAACAGTTACCAAATAGGATATAGAGTTTCACTGGTTTCGGCTTTTCAGGTGGATGCTGTTGTTTATCTGGTAGACGCCTACGACAAGGAGAGGTTTGCAGAATCAAAGAAGGAGCTTGACGCGTTGCTTTCAGACGAAGCCTTGGCAAATGTTCCGTTTCTAGTGCTAGGAAACAAGATCGACATCCCATACGCAGCTTCGGAAGAGGAGCTACGATATCATCTCGGCCTGACAAATTTCACCACGGGCAAAGGCAAGATCAATCTCACGGATTCCAACCTTCGACCTCTCGAAGTGTTCATGTGCAGCATTGTCCGCAAGATGGGATACGGCGACGGCTTCAAGTGGGTCTCCCAATACATCAAGTAGAATTCCAGCATCATTTTTTTGTTTGTTACCCCTTTTCCTTTGTCCAAGTAGCACATCTTCAGAATAGTTTTTGTCACTGTTTTTTGCTTTTGATGAATTTGATTGTATTATTTGGTACAAGTGCAGTAATATTACATGATAATTAAGATTTGTATCTTCAAAGATTCTTTTGGTGAAATGTCCCTTGTTCTTTGAAATGCTGGATTGTGTTGTAGGGTGATTATGACTGGGCAGAGACTAATAAATTTGGAAGAATCTCAATCCACTTTGGTTCCTGTTTCCTGATGCATACGATAAGCTGACTCAGAATGCAAAGGTTACATAGTTTTGGTCTGATTTCTTACCTGGCTTGTGTTTAGTAAAACGTCAATAGGATAATCCTTAAGGTTGAGGTTGCGATTGCGATTGATTCTAAGAATAGGACAAGATATTGAGAACAAGATATAAATGATAACAAGATATAAATGATAGAGATATAAAAATTAATGTTTTTATATATGTTGGAATACAAATACATATTGAAAATAAATTAAATTATACATATATTTATACATAAATACATTAGTGGCTAATTTTGGTATATAAATATTATTTTTGTATTTGATAGGGTTTATTTTAATATTTGAACTTAATTTTAAATTAATTTGAACTAAAAGGGTTAAAATGGATCAACTAGATGTTTAGATATATAATTAGTTATGATGCACGCACACGAATACGGGACATGCGGACACACGAATTTTAAATTACACAAATTTTAAATTTTTATAAGATACGTGAACATGACATATATATAAAATATAAAATATTTTTAATGTCTTTATTTAATTATATAAAGTATTTAGAATATTTTGCTTTAATAATTAATAGTATATATTATTTCTAAACTCATTTTAAGAATATATGTAAAGAATAAAGCTAGATATGCTGACATGTGATGGTATCTAGGTGTGTCTGGAGAAGAATTTTTTATTTTTTTTATTAAGACACGGTTGGATACAGAAGACACGCGTGTCGGATTAGTATTGTGTCTAAAAATAAAATGTATCCGATATGCGGACACTACAACTCAGCTAAGTGTCCGTGCTTCATAGATAATTAATGTATATAATTTTTTAAATTTAACAAATATTAATTTATATCAAATTAAATTATTTTAAAGTAAAACTAATATTATATAATATAAAAATATTAATGAAATATAAAAGCATAACATATTAATTTCTCTATAAATATATATTTTAATTATACAATATCATTTTGGACCGAATATCTACAAAGTATATATATTTGGTGAGATAGATTGGACAATCTTTGATAATAAATATCACAAAATATAATTTTAACTGACCTAAATATTACAAAAATAAAAAATTCAAATTTGAAAAATATGGATTAATTTTATTTTGGGCCGAGCCTAGTCTTCAACACCCGCTTGTCGCTGTAAAAGGAAAAAAAAAAGCTAAAATGGTACAATGGGAGGGGGAGATTGCAACAGGATATTGGGATTTAGGAATAGAGAACTAAATGGGTTAATTATTGTTCTGGCCCAGCCCACAAGCAAATCGGGTTCAGGTTATCCCCGAGAGCTGACCCGACGGGTTTTCTGACCCGCCAACTCACATTACTCCCCTACCTCATCAGAACCCCTAGACAGCTGGAAAGAAAACTTCTAGGAAAGAGGGTCTGCACATGTGGGACCCACTCTAGTACAGACTATATAAAGGGAGGGCCTACCCCTCCCCCCAGATACATCACCCCATTTACCCTAATTGCCGCCTCTTGTACGGACACTAACTTGAGTATTGGAGTCCTTGCAAGTGGCACCACCCTCCTCGTTAGCTCGGAAGAGTCTCGCTCACCTGCCCTCCGGAGCTTTCCCAGGCCAGCATCCAGTAACCCACCAACTCTCGAACTCCATCATACCAAATCCGCTTCGGACCCGAGCAACCGAACATTGACGTCGTCTATGGGGACCTGGATTGAATGGCAGCGTTGTTCCCACACTCAGACGAGCTTCGCGAAGAAGAAGGAGCCCGCATGAGGAGCAGGGTGAGCTCTGCAAGCGCCTCCTGCGAGCAATCGAGACACGTGACACAAAGAGAAAACCAACGCTCCCGATCTCCCGAAAGGTGTCCTTTCAGAGGAACGGGAGACGACCACGCAAGGATCATGCAGGAGCTCAGACACAGGGTGCAAAATCTCGAACGCGAGCTAGCGGCACGAGATCAATATCGCCTCTCCCGTGGCAGGGACTCGAGACCAATGCTCGAACCCGTTCCCGTACGCCCGAAAGGACCGAGGGCCACGGGGAAACCCGGGTGTTCATACCCTGGGTCGAGCTGTCCGACCTGTGATGTTCTACTGACAAGACGACCGACCTCTTTAGGTCAGACCGTTCGACCTCTTTTTTAAAGAGTTCGGCCAAATCACCAGGAAAAGCCCAATAAGGGCCCAACAGAGGAACACAACCCAAATCCTAAGGCAGCCCAAGCCTCTAGAGATAAGGGCAGTTCCCTTGAAGATAAGATGACCTCGCTCAAAGATAAGATAAGATAAGATAACTAACTTATCTTATCTAAAAAGGTCACTCCACACCTCTATAAATACACTGGAGCACCCAGGTATAACTTATACTCTGATTCTACTAAAAACCTACTTAATACCCTTGCTAACTTAAGCATCGGAGTCCATTGCAGGTACCCCCACCCTCCGGTGACAAAGGATCAGCAGCATCACTCAATTCAACAAGTCGGACCCAACCGCTCCAGCCGCCCTCCACCAGCCGGGCATGTCAGCTCCGACCAGTACAAAAGATCTCATCCGAGATCGACCTATAGTTTCAGGTGACCCACGGAACATTGGCGTCGTTGCTGGGGAACCTGGAAGTCATCCTATCACCATGGCAAACGACCATGACAATGACCACGATTCAGATCTAGAAGATAGAACGCCGCACAAAAACGCAGATACTACACTAAAAGAGACCCCGGAATCTAACGGGGACAAAAACTCACCAAACCCGAGAGCTCTAGAGGCGCTTCAAGATCGTTTAAAACTACTTGAAAAAGAAGCCCAACATCAGCGAGAAGCTGGGAAGGATCTACAAAGGGAGATAAGGCGACCCCGGAAATTAGAAGATAAACTTCTAAAACTCGAAGCCGATCTCAAAGCCAAAGCTACTCGATCCACCCATGAGGATAGCTCTCGCAAGGATCAAGATCCATTCACTAGGGAGATCATGAAGACCAAAATCCCTAAGGACTTTAAATTCCCGAATATGGCTTTATACGATGGCACGGCAGATCCCAGCCATCACCTTAGTAATTTCAGGAGTCGAATGTATCTCACCGACGCCTTGGACGCCGTCCGCTGCAAAGCCTTCCCGACTACTTTAACCAAAATGGCGATTAAGTAGTTTGACAATCTACCCCCCAGGTCCATCTCAAGCTTCGACGACCTGGCCAAAAATTTTCTAGCCAGATTCTCTATCCAGAAAGACAAAACCAAGCACGCCCCAAGTCTATTAGGAATCAAACAAGGAGATCGGAAAAGTCTCCGCAGCTACATGGAAAGATTCAACAAGGCATGTCTAGACATACAAAGTCTGCCCACAGAAGCGGCCATCATGGGCCTCATCAACGATTTGCAAGAAGGGCCGTTTAGTCACTCCATATCGAAAAAACACCCTACATCTCTAAATGAGGTACAAGAGCGAGCAGAGAAGTATATCAACATGGAGGAAAACTCTCGACTAGGAGAGACCTCAAAGTCCGGATTCTCCTATTCCTCCCGAGATAAGGACAAAGAATCCAAGAAAAAAGATCAACATGGAGAAAAGATAAAAAAATACCACAATTATACTCCTCTTTGAGTGTCCCTTGTGGATATCTACAGGGAAGTATGCCATACTGAAAAGATACCTCCAGCCCGACCACTTAAAAGCAAAAAAGGAGGAGGAAACCGGGCTGAATATTGTGAATATCACCGAATCCATAGACATTCAACCAATAAATGTTTCGACCTGAAAAATATCATAGAAAAACTGGTAAGAGAGGAAAAGCTAGATCGGTATTTGGCAAGTCGAGCAGACGATCCCAGAAAAAGAAGGAGGGATGAAGATGTCGGACGGACTGAACGACCACCTCGCACGCCCGAGAGACATGTCCACATGATACACGGAGGATTTGTGGGAGGGGGGATCTCTAAATCATCTCGCAAAAGATATCTTAAAGAAGTATATCATGTCGAGGGAAGAGAAGAAACACCCGACATCCCCACAATCACTTTTACCAAGGAAGACGCATCCGTCATCATCCCAGGACACGACGATCCTATGGTCATTACTATCATATTGGCAAACACAAATCTCCACCGCACACTGATAGACCAAGGGAGCTCTGCTGACATCCTGTTCAAAACTGTCTTCGACAAGCTCGGACTGGAAGAAAAAGAACTTAGAGCATATCCGAACAGCCTATTCGGACTAGGAGACACCCCAGTTCATCCGCTTGGATACATCTCACTACACACAACCTTTGGAAAGGGAAACCAGTTAAGAACACTCAAGATAGACTACATCGTGGTCGACGTGAACTCAGCCTACAATGCATTAATAGGTCAGACAACACTAAATCAGCTCGGCGCAGTAGTCTCGACTTCGCATCTATGTATGAAATTCCCAACTATAGAATGAATAGCTACAATAAAAGCGGACCAGAGGACGGCGCGTCGCTGTTACAATGAAAGTCTAAACCTCAGAGGCAGAGGAGAAGAATTCCATACAATCAAACTTGGTGGAGTCCAGAGGCGGGAAGAACTCCGTCCACAACCCGAAGGTGAAGTAGAGAAAATCCAAATCGGAGACATCCCAGACAAAACAACCAATATCGGTACAATCCTAAAAGGAGATATAAAAGATTCACTTGTACAGTTCTTACGAGATAATGTCGACCTCTTTGCGTGGAAGGCCGCAGATATGCCAGGCATAGACCCCAAATTAATGTGCCACAAGCTGGCGGTCTACCCAGGATCTCGGCTAGTACGACAGAGACAAAGAAAGCTCGGACCAGAACGATCCCAAGCTATGGAAGAGCAGGTACAAGCTCTACTGGAGGCAGGATTCATAAGAGAAGTCAAGTACCCGCTATGGCTAGCTAATGTCATCTTGGTGAAAAAATCAAATGGAAAGTGGCAAATGTGCACCGACTACACTGATCTCAACAAAGCCTGCCCAAAAGATCCTTATCTACTCCCAAGTATCGACGCTCTGGTAGACGCCTCCTCCGGATATAAATACCTCTCGTTTATGGACACATATTCAGGATACAATCAAATCCCAATGTATCCACCCAACCAAGAAAAACTTCATTCTTAACACCAAAAGCAAACTACTGCTACATCGTCATGCCTTTCGGTCTTAAAAACGCGGGAGCTACTTATCAGAGATTAATGAATAAGGTCTTTACCGATCACATCGGAAAAATCATGGAAGTCTGTGTGGATGACATGTTAATAAAGACACAAAGTGAAGAGACGCTATTGTCCAACCTGACCCAAGTATTCGACACTATAAGAAGGCATGGCATGCGACTCAATCCTACAAAATGCACCTTCGCAGTAGAAGCTGGCAAATTCTTGGGTTTTATGCTCACACAAAGAGGAATCGAGACAAATCCAGATAAATATCGGGCCATACTCGACATGAAGAGCCCGACTTGCGTCAAAGAGGTACAACAACTCAACGGAAGGTTGGCAGCCTTGTCCAGATTTCTAGCCGAATCGGTAATAAGATCTCTCCCCTTCTACGCCACCCTATGGAAGGGAAAGAAGTTTGAATGGACCACGGAGTGCGAACAAGCCTTCCAAGATTTCAAAAGATTCTTGGGACAACCACCCATCCTAACTCGGCCACGGGAAGGAGAACCACTCATATTATACCTCGCTGTAGGAAGTCGGACAGTAGCCTCAGCACTAGTTTGAGAAGATGACAGTGGGCAACAACCCGTATACTTCATCAGTAAAGCATTACAAGGATCCGAGCTGAACTACCAAACAATAGAAAAATTTGCCTATGCTCTCATACTTACATCTCGGCGACTTCGTCCATACTTCCAAGCTCACACCATTAGGGTTCGAACCAACCAGCCCATAAAAGGGATCTTACAGAAAACAGACCTAGCAGGCAGAATTCTGCAATGGGCAGTCGAGTTGTCCAAATTCGACCTTCAATACGAAGCTTAGACAGCCATCAAATTGCAATACCTGGCCAACTTGATTGTAGAATTTACAGACACCCCGAAAACCCCTACAGAGTGGAATCTCTACGTAGACGGTTCCTCAAATAAAACTGAAAGCAGCGCAGGTGTGATAATTGAAAGCGACCAGGGAACCCAAATCGAACTTTCCCTTAAATTCGGGTTCCCTGCTTCAAACAATCAAGCTGAATATGAGGCACTACTAGCTGGTTTGAAACTGGCTAGAGAGGTTGGAGCTCAAAAGCTTACTATCTTCGGTGACTCACAAGTGGTCACCTCACAAATAGCAGGAAGCTACCAAGCCAAAGATCCTACAATGAAAAAGTACCTAGACAAAACCAGGGAACAACTCGGACAACTCGAGGAATATGAGGTCCGTCACATACCCCGAGAACAGAATGCCCGAGCTGATGCACTCTCAAAACTAGCCAGCACCAAACCAGGGGAAACAATAGAAGCCTCATCCAAGAGATGCTGCAAAACCCGTCAATCTTGGAAGCAGAAAAAGTCCTAACCATAATAGATCAGGATCAACGATGGATGACTCCCATAATTAATTACCTCAAAACAGAGACACTTCTCACAGATAAAAAGGAGACAAAGAGGTTAAAACGGGAGCCACAATACTACACTATCATAAACAATACTCTATACAAAAGAGGGATCTCAATACTATTGTTAAAATGTGTGCTGACTTTCAACACAAGGGAAGTGCTAGAAGAAGTACACAGTGGCATCTGTGGCAATCATCTCGGAGCACAAGCGCTTACCAAAAAAGTACTCCGGGCATGATTTTATTGGCCAACTCTACAAAAGGAAGCCATAGATTTCATAAAGACATATCCACCATGTCAGAAACATGCCAACTTTCACATTGCCCCGCCAGAGGAACTCATCAGCGTGACCTCACCTTGGCCATTCACAAAATGGGGACTCGACCTTCTCGGACCCTTCCCTCAGGGATCGGGACAAGTTAAATTTCTCATAGTAGGGGTAGACTATTTCACGAAGTGGATCGAGGCAAAACCCCTAGCTAACGCCACTGCTCAAAGAAGTTGAAAATTCCTATATAGAAACATTGTCACAAGGTTCGGGGTTCCATACTCCATCACCACAGACAATGGCACCCAATTCACAGATGCAGGCTTCAGAAAGTTAGTGGCCGACTTTAACATAAAACACCAGTTTACTTCCTAGAACATTCCCAAGCCAACGGACAGGCCGAAGCTGCTAACAAAGTCATATTGGCTGGACTAAAATGGAGATTACAGGATGCAAAAGGGGCCTGGGCTGAAGAGCTTCCACAAGTCCTATGGGCATATCGAACAACGCCACATTCCACTACAAAGGAATCACCCTTCCGATTAGCGTACGGAATAGAGGCAATGATCCCAGTGGAGATTGAAGAAGGTCGCCTAGAGTAATCCACTATAATGAAGAAGCCAACACCCAACTTCAAAGGGAAGAACTCGACCTACTTCCAGAAGTCCAAGAAAGAGCTCGGATCAGAGAAGAGGCATTAAAACGTCGGATGGCTTCAAGATACAATCAAAAGGTAGTGCCGCGAGGTTTTGTTGAGAACGACCTCATCCTAATCCAAAATGATATCGGAACAACTCGACCTGGAGAAGGAAAGTTGGCAGCAAATTGGAAAGGACCCTACCGAGTCATAGAAGTACTTGGAAAGGGCTACTACAGACTATCTGAACTCGATGGGCGAGAGCTTCCTAGGTCATGGCACGCCTGCAACCTAAGAAGGTACTATAGTTAGGGATGATAAAGGATCTTAGGATAAGACGCACTCTTTTTCCTGAAAAGGTTTTTTAATGAGGCGCCAAGCCAGGACCCACAAATCGCCCGACTTAGAGGGATAAAACTCCCGCATGTATATATTTGCATTTTCTTTTGAATAAAAACTGTTTAGATCTTCTACAAATTCTCAAGCCGCATTAATCTGAAACATTCATCGTCCGATTATAAAGCTACAGATCGGTAGAAAGTGAAAATCAAATTCACTGCACGATCACGATAAAGACCAACATAGATGAAAACCAAATTCATCAAAAGGTCGACCAAATATGATTAAACCCAATTTCTACAAAATCGGCAAAGATGAAAACCGAATAATGCAAGAAGTTATCGAAAGTGATCTGTAGAAAGGACTTGACGAGGATCCAAGAAAGAGGATTACAAAAATAACTTAGAAGGGCCCGACAGGATGAAGTCGGCCCAAAACATAAAAGTTATAAAAGTAATTCCTGAAAGAGACCTGAACAAGGTCCAAGAAAGAGGATTACAAAAATAACTTGGAAGGGCCCGACATGATGAAGTCGGCCCAAAACATAAAGGTTACAAAAGTAGCCCCCGAAAGAGGCCTAAACAAAGGTCCAAAAAAAAGAGGGTTATTGACAAACAACTTGGACGGAACCGACATGACGAAATCGGCCTCCCGAAAACCTTAGCATTATACAAAGTAATTCCTAATAAAGACCTGAACAAGGTCCAAATAAAACGAATTACTAGAAATAACATCAGGCAAAGGCTCAAAGGAATCAAGCCAATCCGAAGAGGTCAGACAACGAAAGTCCCAACACTCCCAAAACCTAGAAAGGTACCAAGACGAGTGCAGACAGACATGTTACGAAAAACACAAGTTATAATAATAGCAAACTCAAGAGGCTACCAAAACCAGCCCCAAGAGCTTGGAAATTACTTTATTTTTCAAAATAAAGTTGCTAAACAAGCAACCAAGAATGTAGCAAAAGTCAGAAACATCATCTACAAAATAAAGAGTTTAAAGGCCCACAAGCCGGGCTATCTACACAACCAATTAGAAAATTCAGTTAAGATCCGAAGGCTTCTCGACAGCATCAGCACGGGGTGAAGGAGGGCGAGTCTGAAGAGGCACAGCATCCACTGTCCCGTCATCCCTGTTCAAGATTTGGCAATCAGGATCTGATTCGGGACGAACGACCTCGGAGGAAGGAGCTGAAGAAGTCAGCACAACAGAAGCTTTGGTGGAAGGCACAGAAGGAGGTTCAACATCATCATCATCATCAGGGTCGTCAGGGACAATCTTGCCATCCTTCACAACATTATCCAGACTGAATAGAGCAAGGTCGACCTCAGGGGCAAGAACCCGAACCTGCTCCTTCAGGTTCTCATATGCAGCATTTACGCTGCCTACAAGGTGACCCTAAAGCTCGGCATAATCAACCCGGGCCAACTCTAACTCCTCCCTGAGACGTATCACTTCCCGGTAGGTCGTGATGTAGCTTTCTTTGTGCCTTAATGCCGTGTCCTCAGCCAATTTCACAGAAGCCGCCAAGGCAACAAAACTAGCCTTCTCGCCCTCCAGCTCCTTCTCCAGTTTGGTCACTTTTACTTCGAGCTCCTCCTTCAAACCCTTCATCCGGTCGAACTCCCGCTTAGCCTCCTCCATAAAGGCTTTGGTAGCATGCAGAGGAAGGTCTTGGGCAGTTCGGTACAGGGAGGCTCCCATATGCGCCATCTTGATGCTACTCCGAGTTATAAAATCTAAATGACGAAGGAGGGAAACATCATTCATAGAGAGGGCACCATAAGGACCAATTTGCTGGTCGACAAAGTTAATAGGATCAAAATCAAGCGCATCCAGATTAAAGGGTTCAACAGTCCGAGGTCTTTTGGAAGGAGGAACGGTCGGAGGAGAAGATGCAGCAGCAGCAGAAGACTGCGGAGGATCCACTACACGGACTCGAGGAGTAGGGATCATTCTCCTCGGACCAGGAGAGCTCAGCACGGACGGTTTCGACGTTATCTGAGAAGACCCTTCCCCATCCGTCTTGGTCGAGATGTTCTGAGATGCAGTAGCCTTCCTCGCCTTCTTGAAAGCTTTCATGGCATCGTTATTCTTGGCCATCTCTGAAAAATAAAAACCAGCAGTTTTACAAACCAGGAAAGAAGAAGAAAGCAAAGTAAAAACAAGAAGCAATATATATCAAGTAATACCCAATGCCGTTCGGACAAGGGAGGGGTCCCTCAAGGATTTTTTAGTATCCAGATGAGGAGGTTCCCCCCAAAGGTCTTCTAAAACTGTTACAAAAGCTTGCTCAATCTCATCGAGCATTTCCCACGTTTATCGGGATACTACTACATTCTGCTGCCAACGCAAAGGGAAGGATGGCTCATCATTCGCTTCTAGAAAAAAGGGGCGAGCTCCCTCAATGGCTCGGACCTTGAAAAAATAATTCTTGAAGTCCCTAAAGGACTCGTCATACATGGTAAAAACCTTATGTCCTTGTGCAGATCTAAAAGAAACCCACGAGGCTTTCTTTTTTGAAGAAATCCCGGGCTTAGTTAAAACAAACAAATAAAGGAAAAGAGTTTGAGAAGGGGTAACATCCAACTCTTGGCAAATAAGCTAAAAAATCTTAATAAAGCCCCAGGAGTTCGGATGAAGCTCGGACGGAGCTACATTACACGACCACAACAAATCGGTCTCAAAGGAAGTAAAGGGAAAAATGATGTCCAACTGGCTGAAAAAATAGTCGTAAGCATAAAAGAAAGGGCGCTCCCCCTGGGTCAGGGCAGGGAAACAAACCCTCTCCTCGGAGTCAGGTGCTACCAATTCATAATTCTTTTCTTGATCTCTACTCTTACAGAGGCGGTGATGTTTTCTAAGCTCCACACAGAATTCAGCATTTACCACAGAAACACATATTAGAACAAGGGAGTCCAACCAATCGGACATTCCTTCAGGGACCTTAGAGGACGTCTCTACAATATTTTTGCGAGAAGACATGGCCAACTAGTCCTACAAACAAGAAAAGAAGATTAGATTACTAAAAAACATCTTGGACGAAATCAAAACAACTCGGCCAACATAATCCAGCGCAGTACAAGCAACAAAAGGAAACCCCAGGACCTACACCAAAAAGATCCAGGGGCATCCTTTGAAGGTAGTTATCAGGACAAGGATTTAGGAAAACCCACAAGCCTACATCTCGATACGTCCTAATAGGAAAATAATAAATCCTTTTTTAAACTAAAGCGACACTTTGAGAAGAAAGCTACGAGCCATAAAACAAGTAAAGCCATCAAAATAACCACCTTCCAGACTCACCATCCCAGTTTAATTAACAAACAAAGCTACCAAGCAACAAAATATATCAGGAAAGAAATCATCAAAGACGCAACCTTTTTTCAGAGAAATAAACCCCCCCAAACAAACAAAGAAAATCAAAACAAGTATCATTATTTTCTACAAAGTTTAGCAGCAAGGAAAGCTATCAACAGGGCAAAAATCAAGGGGGAATCTTTGTAGAAGCAAACAAGTGCAGTTTCACAAAACTCAAGTATCAAAGAACAACCAGAAGCAGCAGCAAAACATGCAAAGCCCTAAAAAGCCTCAACAGAAGTACCAGGAGTATGCATAAAGACGAAAAGAAAGCCAGAAAAAACACATTACCGTGACGAACAAACACAAGACTACAAAAAGGTTCAAGCTTTCCAAACATACATTCAGTCAGAATCAAAGCTTTACCAGAAAAAATGATGAGAACAACAAAAAGAAGAACCAACCTAAACAAAGGAAGAAACTTTGAAGAAGACAGAAGACGGAGAGACAGAATCGTCTTTTGAGCAAAGAAAAACACCAAGAAATCACCAAATGATGTCACGGAAAGAAACGCAAAAATGCAAGACTCAAGCAAAAACTGAAAGCGAGAAAGAAGAGGAGAAGTTACAGCAAAAGAAACAGACAAGAGAAACTATTTTTGGTGTAAAGTTCAAAAGAGCCAAGAGGAACGGGGCATTTAAAATCAATTAATGAGGGTATTAAACCCTCGCACATTCCTAAAAAAACCAGAATGCTAAAACGCGCGTTTCTAAGCGAGAGGGAAAACGTTCCGCATTCAAAAACGAATACTCTACAAAGAAGGAAGTCGACAAATGCTCGAGTTCGGCTTTACCAGAGAAGGATCGAAGTCCCAAAACTAAGACTCGACCTCCAAAAGAAAGACCAAGCTCGAACAGGGGCACTGTTCATACCCTGGGTCGAGCTGTCCGACCTGGAATGTTCTACTGACAAGACAACCGACCTCTTCAGGTCAGACCGTTCGACCTTTTTTTCAAAGAGTTCGGCCAAATCACCAGGAAAAGCCCAATAAGGGCCCAACAGAGGAACACGACCCAAATCCTAAGGTAGCCCAAACCTCTAGAGATAAGGGCAGTTCCCTTGAAGATAAGATTACCTCGCTCAAAGAAAAGATAAGATAAGATAAGATAACTAACTTATCTTATCTAAAAAGGTCACTCCACACCTCTATAAATACACTGGAGCACCTAGGTATAACTCATACTCTGATTCTACTAAAAACCTGCTTAATACCCTTGCTAACTTAAGCATCGGAGTCCCTTGCAGGTACCCCCACCCTCCGGAGACAAAAGATCAGCTGCATCACTCAGTTCAACAAGCCAGACCCAACTGCTCTGGCTGCCCTTCACCAACCGGGCACGTCAGCTCCGACCAGTACAGAAGATCTCATCCGAGATTGACCTACAGTTTCAAGTGACCCACGGAACACTGGAGAAATGGAGGAAGGAAAAAATGGGTCCCCGTCATCATAGGGGCAACCCCTTTCCACCCCACCATCCTCAAAGTTTTCCTACCCAAACACTTTGATAAACCGACGGACATGAAGTACGACAGGACCAAGGACCCTTAAGAACATTTGATGGCTTTTGAAGCCAGGATGGATCTCGAAGGGGTAGGCAATGCAGTGAGGTGTCGTGCATTCCCGGTGATGCTGGCAGGCCCGACGATCCGGTGGTTCAACGCGCTCCCGCAAGAGTCCATTATGACCTTCGCAGACATATCACACAGCTTCTTAGCCCGGTTCACCACGTGTATTGTCAAAGCGAAGCACCCAATCAACCTGCTAGGGATCACCCAGAAAACCGGAGAACCGACCAGGAAGTTCCTAGACAAGTTCAACGATGAGTGCCTAGAAATAGATGACCTAACGGACTCGGTGGCCAGTTTGTGTTTGACAAACGGCCTACTAAATGAGGATTTTAGAAAGCACCTCACCACTAGATCCGTCTGGACGATGCAAAAAATTCAGAATGTAGCCAAAGAATACATTAATGATGAGGAAGTTAGTCAGGTGGTGGCAGCCAATAAACGGCTGCCGGCTAACCCCCCTCCTAGGAAACCCGTCTACTCGAAAAAATACCCCCCTCACAGCCCCTATAACGGAGGCGACCAATAAATAGCAGACAAAGGGATCTTGTCAAAGCCTCGGCAACTGAAGGACAAGACAGGGGGACAAGAATTTGTACTATGACTATCACAAAGGCTTCTGCCACAAGACGCAAGACTGCTTCGACTTCAAGGACGCCCTGGAGCAAGCTATTCGTGAGGGAAAGTTAGCTGAATTCTCCCAATTCATCAGGGAACCGCGAAGACGGGAGCGCAAACAGTTCGAGGAGGATTGCAGCTGGGCTGTGAAGCAAAGGCAAGGTACCATGGAGAACACGGATAGCACCCCTACGATAGTTGTTAATGTAGTGGTTGGGCGAGACTCGCCCCTCAAGTCAAAATCAGAAACAAGGAAGGATGTTAAAATCTTTGTTGCGTCGTCAGGGAATCCAAGGACCCTGTCCAGGGACCCACCCAGGATGTCCTTCGGCCCAGAGGACCAATGGCTGCACGACCTCCCAGAGAACCCGCCTATGGTGACTACAGTGAGGATTGACACAGGCCTAGTCAAACGAATCCTTGTTGACACGGGGGCCAACTCAAACATCATGTTCAGAAACGTATTTGATGCCCTGAGGCTCAAGGAGGTTGACCTCAAGGTCTACCAACACGAGGTCATAGGCCTAGGGGACAACTATATAAGGCCCGATGGAGTGATCACCCTCCCGGTCTGTGTAGGGTCAAATGAAGCAAAGAAGTCAGTAATTGCAGAGTTCGTCATCTTACGAGACTCCACAGCTTACAACGTCATTATGGAGAGAAAGACAATCAATGAATTCTCGGCTGTAATATGCACTAAGTTTCTGATCATGGAATTCGTCACAGATGATGGGGTCGTCGGATCCATAAGAGGTAATTTGGAAACAACCGTCGCATGCGATAACACCAGTGTTTCCCTGAGAAAGAGGTTGAAGGAGGCAGCTGGTGTTTTTCTGGCCGATTTAGATGCAAGGCTAGATGAGAACTCGAGGCTAGAGCCCCAGGGCAACCTAGAGAAGTTTCGAGTTGGGGACTCAAAGGAAAAGTTTACTTTCATGAATAGAAATCTCCCCCACCACCTAAAGGAGCCTCTCGTGAAGACTATAAGAGCAAACGACGATCTCTTTGCCTGGACCCCAACCGATATGCCAGAAGTGGACCCCAACTTCATGTCCCACTGGCTGGCCATAAAGCCGGATGCCAAGCCCGTAGCGCAGCGGAGGAGGAAAATGTCGCAGGAAAGAATGAACGAGGTGGCCAAGCAGATGACCAGCCTGCTAGATGTCGGGTTTATAAGATAGCTCGAGTACTCGGCATGGCTGTCCAACATAGTCCTCGTTAAGAAAGCCAACGGGAAGTGGAGAATGTGTATCAACTACTCGGACCTCAACAAAGCCTGTCTTAAAGACTCTTTTTCCCTTCCAAACATTGACGCCCTAGTCAACGCAGCATCAGGATATCATTTCCTGAGTTTCAGGATGCTTATTCCGGGTACAATCAAATACCCATGCACCAGCCTGACGAGGAAAAGACGACGTTCATAATGCCAACTGGGACTTACTATTACAAAGTGATGCCATTTGGACTGAAAAATGCTGGGGCAACCTATCAAAGGATGATGAATAAAGTCTTCAACAGCCTCATCGGCTAGTCAGTTGAGGTATATGTCGATGACATCCTCGTAAAGACCAATGAACCAAATGATCTAGTAAGAGACCTTGAGACTGTCTTCGAGTCCCTTCGTAAGCACAACATGAGACTCAACCTCCTTAAGTTTGCCTTTGCCATGGAATTCAGGAAGTTTCTCGGCTTTATGATAACACAGAGGGGAGTACGGGCCAACTCACAGAAGTGCGAAGCTGTCCTGCGGATAACGAGTCCGGGTTACATCAAGGATGTTCAAAGGTTGGCAGGGACACTTACTGTTCTATCCCGCTTCCTCAGCACCTCGGCAGCAAAGGCCTTCCCCTTCTTTAATCTGATAAAGAAGGGAATAGCCTTCGAATGGACCCCAGCATGCGAGGAAGCATTCAACCACTTCAAAAGGATACTGTCAGCACCTCCTATCCTTGGCAAGCCAAAAGAGGGGGAGCCGTTGTTTTTATACCTGGCAGTCACAGATCAAGCCCTGGCGGCTGTCCTCATTCGAGAGGAAGACAAGGTCCAGCAACCAGTATACTTTGTCAGCAAGGCGGTCCAAGGTGCAGAGCTGAGGTACACCAAGCTAGAAAAGCTGGCCTATGCCCTATTAACCTATCATTGTCAGAACTGACCAAGCCATCAGACAGGTTCTACAGAAACCCGATTTAGCGGGCTGCATGATGGCATGGGCAATCGAACTGTCCTAGTACGATTTGCACTACAAGCCCAGGCATGCAATCAAGGCCCAAGCAATGGTAGACTTCCTGGTAGAGGTAGTCGGGGATCCACCCAAAGACACAAACATACGGTGGAAACTTCATATGGACGGAGCTTCCAACCAGGCGTTCGGAGGGGCAGGGATAATACTCGAAAGCTCGGCCGGGATGACTTACGAGCAATCAGTTAAGTTCGATTTTCCGGTATCCAACAATCAGGTGGAATATGAAGCCTTGATAGGTAGCATGCTCTTGGCCACAGAGGTCGGGGCATCAAGGGTTGAAGTCAACAGTGACTCCCAGATTGTTACTTCCCAGGTTAACGGGACCTATCAGGCCAAAGATTCCCTACTCCAGTAGTATTTGGAGATGGTAAAAAGTTGTGTGAAGATTTTGAAGAGGTCACGATTCGACATGTACCCAGAGAAAGAAACGCGAGGGCCGACCTCTTGTCAAAGTTAGCAAGCATAAAGCCAAGGACGAGAAACCGATCTATGATCTAGAGGCTGATAAAAGAGCCATCGGTAACCCTCTGTGTCACACAAGCAATGACTCCCCCCTCATGGATCGATCTAATCCTCCACTTCCTAGAAAATGACAAGCTCCCTGAAGGCGAGCAGGACGCCAGGACAGTAAGGCAGGAAGTAACCAAATATGTAGCGATACAGGGCCAGTTGTACAAATGAGGGCTCAATCAGCCACTGTTGAAGTGCTTACGCCTCGATCAGACGGACTACATTCTAAGCGAAGTCCATGAAGGATGCTGTGGCCACCATATTGGGGGAAAGGCGTTAGCCAGAAAGCTGGTCAGAGCTGGATACTATTGGCCCTCCATGATATCGGATGCTCAAGAATTTGTAAAAAGGTGCAAGAAGTGCCAGGAGAATGCTAACTTCCACAATTCCCCAAAGATGGAGTTGAATTCGATGATGGCCTTGCGACCTTTCGCCCAATTAGGGGGGTTGACCTTTTGGGCTCATTCCTAGTGGGTCCTGGGCAGCTCAAGTATCTACTCGTAGCGATCGACTACTACACTAAGTGGATCGAGGCAGAACTAATGGCCAGTATATCCTCGGCAAATTTTCGGAAGTTCATATGGAGACAGGTGGTCTCCAGGTTTGAAATCCCAGAGGTCGTCATCTCGGACAACGGGACACAGTTCATGGACAGGAAGTTTGGGGAGTTCCTCTCAGGATTGGGAGTTAAGCAAAAATTCTCGTCGGTAGAACACCCACAGAGTAATGGCCAATTGGAAGCTGCAAATAAGGTCATCCTTCGTGGCATGAAGAAACGATTAGACCAGAAGAAGGGTCTCTGGCTGGACGAGCTTGCCTCGAATTTATGGTCGTACTGGACGACACCCGAATCTTCTATCGGGGAAACCCCATTTTGGCTTACTTATGGGGTCGACGCGGTCGTTCAAGTTGAAATCGGGGAACCAAGCCCAAGACTGCTCCTTGGGGGCGTAGACAAAGTAGTGGAGAAGGATCTGATTGATGAAATCAGGGAGATGGCTCACTTGACAAAAATGATGCTGAAGCAAAGAGTGGCTTTAAGATACAATGCCAAAGTGCTGAAGAGGAGCTTCGAGCCAGGCACTTGGTGTTGCAGAGAAATGGGATGGAAGCGAGGTACCCAGGACATGGAACATAGTGAACTTGAAAAGATTCTACTCTTGAAAGGCGACCTGACGACTTAACGGGTTTCCGCTTTTTTGTTCATCTCGACTCTAATCTGTCATCTAGTTTTTGTTATTTCGTTTGTTACCATGGTTTATCTCTTTGCTGATTTTAAGGGTTATACCTTTACTTTTCACAAGGCTAACCAGGACTGATCGCCCCGGAAGCCCTAATCGGTGCAAAGTGCCGTAAGTAAAATACGCGGCCTACCGGCCAAACGATAAGGCTAGCAAAAAGCAACATCCAATTATTTTTCAAAGGTAACTAAATCGGCCTACAAAAAGCCTACCGACTCGACAATAAGGAAAATAAAATACATTTAGAAGGTAATTAATCGGCTAAAAAGTATGTGTACGACGAGCTAGCGCAACAAAACAAGGGCAACACATCGGCCCGATAAGGCAAAAGTTACAAAACAAGGGCAACACATCGGCCCGACAAGTCAAAGTATTACAACAAGGCCAACACATCGGCCCGAAAGAAAAGTTCAAGTTACAGAAACATAAAACAAGTCACAGCTACTAAAGAGCTCCCGCCTTCTTGGGAATGTCCACGATTTTGCCATCTTGAACCATTTTCAAGGCCCCAACCGAGGAAGTATCGAAATCGGATGCCAACACAGCAATCTGAGCTTTGATCCCCTCCTCAGTTGCCATGATGACCTTCTTGGCATCCCTCACAATGTCCTTGTTCTTCCTCTTCAAGAAGGCAACCTCCTGATGAGCAGCTTGAGCCGACCTCTCGACTTCCTCATGCTTTTCCTCCAGCTCTTTCAATTTTTTCTCCAACTCCTTGACGTTGGGGTATTCAAATCTTTGGAAAGGGAAAGGTCGCGCTTTGATGAGCAGATAATTTATACGCTTTTTAGCATTGTTTTTAGTATGTTTTTATTATGTTTTAGTTAATTTTTATTAGTTTTATGCAAAAATTACATTTCTGGACTTTACTATGAGTTTGTGTGTTTTTCTGTGAATTCAGATATTTTCTGGCTGAAATTGAGGGACCTGAGCAAAAATTTGATTCAGAGGCTGAAAAAGGACTACAGATGCTATTGGATTCTGACCTCCCTGCACTCGAAGTAGATTTTCTGGAGCTATAGAAGCCCAATTGGCGCAATCTTAATTGCGTTGGAAAGTTGACATCCTGGGCTTTCCAGCAATATATAATAGTTTATGCTTTGCTCGAGATTTGATGGCCCAAACTGGCATTTCAAGTCAGCATAAAAATTCTGGCATAAAACGCCCAAACTGGCACCAGAATTGGAGTTAAACGCCCAAACTGGCACCAGAATTGGAGTTAAATGCCCAAATTGGCACCAGAGCTGGTGTTTAACTCCAAGAATAGCCTATGCACATGAAAGCTTCAATGCTCAGCCCAAGCACACACCAAGTAGGCCCCGGAAGTGGATTTCTGCATCATTTACTCATTTCTATAAACCCTAGGCTACTAGTTCATTATAAATAGGACCTTTTACTATTGTATTTTTATCTTTAGATCATTTTTGAGACTATCTTTGGATCACTTTTGATCTCTTAATCACGTTTTGAGGGCTGGTCATTCGGCCATGCCTAGACCTTCATCACTTTTGTATTTTCAACGGTGGAGTTTCTACACATCATAGATTAAGGTATGGAGCTCTGCTGTTCCTCATGAATTAATGCAATTACTATTGTTGTCTTTTCAATTCATGCTTATTCTTGTTCTAAGATATTCACTCGTACTTCAACCTGATGGATGTGATGATCCGTGACACTCATCATCATCCTCCCTTATGAACGCGTGCTTGACAACCACCTCCGTTCTATCTACGAGAGCTTAAGTGTGTATCTCTTGGGTTCCTGGTTCATGATGCATGATTGCCTCTCCAGACAACAGAGCCCTTCAATTCCGTGAAATCAGAGTTTTCGTGGTATAAGCTAGAATCAATTGGCAGCATTCTTGAGATCCGGAAAGTCTAAATCTTGTCTGTAGTATTCCGAGTAGGATCTGGGATGGGATGACTGTGATGAGCTTCAAACTCGTGACTTTTGGGCGCAGTGACAGTGTGCAAAAGGATCATTGGATCTTATTCCAACACAAGTGAGAACTGACAGATGATTAGCCCTACGTAACCCGTAGCCGGACCATTTTCACTGAGAGGATGGACGGTAGCCATTGACAACGGTGATCCCCCAACATACAGCTTGCCATGGAAGGGAGTACGCATGATTGGATGAAGGCAATAGGAAAGCAGAGATTCAGAAGGAATAAAGCATCTTCATACGCTTATCTGAAACTCCTACCAATGAATTACATAAGTACTTCTATCTTTATTTTATGTTTCCTTTATCTTTTAATTATCAAAACTCATGACCATTTGAATCCGCCTGACTGAGATTTACAAGATGACCATAGCTTGCTTCAAGCCGACAATCTCCGTGGGATCGACCCTTACTCACGTAAGGTATTACTTGGACGACCCAGTGCACTTGCTGGTTAGTTGTGCGGAATTGCAAAAGTGTGATTGTAATTTCATGCACCAAGTTTTTGGCGCCGTTGTCGGGGATTGTTCGAGTTTGGACAACTGACGGTTCATCTTGTTTCTTAGATTAGGTAATTTTATTTTATGTTTAAGCTTTTTAAATTTATTTTCGAAAAAAAATATATAAAATTTATTTTGCTTTTCAGAATTTTTAAGAATAAATTCTAGAGTTTCATGATGATCTGGTGATGTCTGGCTGGCTGTGAAGCCATGTCTAATCTTTTGGACTGAGGTTTCAACTTATCATCACAATGCAAGAGCTTGTTAATTTTTATCAATCTTGCTATTGAATGTAATGATATGCTAAAGCTTGGCTGGCCATTGGCCATGTCTAGTGTTTTGGACCGAAGCTTTCACTGAAAGCTTGGCTGGCTAGTAAGCCATGTCTAACTCCTGGACTGGAATTTTAAACTAACATTGCACGATTCGTGGAATTCTCATTAAGAATTTTGAATTCCTTATTTTCTTTTTCCAAATAATTTTCGAAAAATACAAACAAAATTTAATAAAATCATAAAAACCAAAAAGATTTTGTGTTTCTTGTTTGAGTCTAGTGTCAATTTCTAAGTTTGGTTTCCTGCGTGTCTCTGTTTTCTTGAAAATCTTCAAAAATATATTCTTGATGTTCATAATGTTCTTCAGAGTGTTCTTGATGTTCATCTTGACATTCAAGATGTTCTTGCACGCATTATCTGTTCTGATCTTGATTTTTCATGTTCTATCTTATTTTGTTGTTTTTCTCTCTCATCATTAAAAATTCAAAATTTTTTTCAAAATTATGTCTTTTCAAGTCAATAATACAGAGAATTGAAGATTCAGAACATACAGCAGAGGAATCACAGAGAAAAAGCTGGGCGTTCAAAACACCCAGTGAAGAAGGAATTCTGGCGTTTAAACGCCAGCCAGGGTACCTGGCTGGGCGTTTAACGCCCAAGGAGGTAGCCAAATGGGCGTTTAATGCCAGGACACACAAGGGAGGTAAGTTAGTTTTTAATTCAAATCTTCATAATTTTTTAAAATCAAATCTTTTCCAAATCATATCTTTTTCAATCATATCTTTTCCAAAATCAAATCTTTTCCATTTTTCTCTCACTATTTTCGAAAATCCCTGCTAACAATTAATGATTTGATTCAAAAATTTCAAGTTTATTACTTTCTTGTTAAGAAAGGTTCAATATTTGAATTTCAGAATCATATCTTTTAAATTTCTTATTAGCCAAGTCATTAATTTTAAAAATCAAATCTTTTTTATTGTTTCTCAATCATATCCTCTCAACCACATCTTTTTCAAAATAATTTTCAATCATATCCTTTTTATTGCTAAATTCAAAATCTTTTTTAAAATCACTTAACAACTTTCTCACTTTTAATTTTCGAAAACCATCAACTACTTTTTCAAAATTCCTTTTAATTATTTTAAATTTGTTTATTTGTTTTCGAAAATCCCCCTCTTCTCACCTCCTTCTATTTAAGGACTAACACTTCTCCTCTACTAGCGATTCGGACTCTCTCCTTCTTTATATGTTCGAATTCTCCTCTATCAACCTCATCCCTTTATTCCTATTTCCCTCTGACACCTCAAGGAATCTCTATATGTGACATAGAGGATTCCATACTTTCTTGTTCTCTTCTCTTTCATATGAGCAGGAACAAGGACAAAGGCATTTTTGTTGAAGCTGATCTTGAACCTGAAAGGACCTTGAAGAAAAAGCTAAGAGAAGTTAAAGCACAACTCTCTAGAGAGGACCTGACAGAAATTTTCGAAAAAAAAAGACACGGCAGCCGAAAATAACAACAATGCCAACAATACAAGGAAGGTGCTTGGTGACTTTACTGCACATACTCCCGACTTCTATGGGAGAAGCATCTCTATTCCTGCCATTGGAGTAAACAACTTTGAGCTTAAGCCTCAATTAGTTTCTCTGATGCAACAGAATTACAAGTTTCATGGACTTCCATTGGAAGATTCTCATCAGTTTTCGGCTGAATTTTTGAAAATCTGTGACATTGTTAAGACCAATGGAGTTAATCCCGAGGTCTATAGACTTACGCTTTTTCCTTTTGCTGTAAGAGACAGAGCTAGGACATGGTTGGACTCACAACCTAAAAAAAGCCTGAACTCTTGGAAAAAGCTGGTTAATGCCTTCTTGGCAAAGTTCTCTCCACCTCAAAAATTGAGTAAACTTAGAGTGGAAGTACAAACCTTCAGACAGAAGGAAGGAAAATCCCTCTATGAAGCTTGGGAAAGGTATAAGCAATTGATCAGAAGGTGTCCTTCTGGCATACTTTCAGAATGGAGCATCATATGCATATTCTTTGATGGTCTGTCTGAATTGTCCAAGATGTCATTGGACAACTCTGCTGGTGAATCTCTTCATCTGAAGAAAATGCCTGCAGAAGTCCAGGAACTCATTGAAATGGTTGCAAATAACCAGTTCATGTATACTTCTGAAAGAAATTCTGTGAACAATGGGACAACTCAGAAGAAAAGAGTTCTGGAGATTGATACTCTGAATGCCATATTGGCTCAGAATAAAATATTGACTCAGCAAGTCAATATGATTTCTCAGAGTCTGACTGGAATGCAAGCTGCATCCGGCAGTACTAAAGAAGCTTCCTCTAAAGAAGAAGCTTATGATCCTGAGAATCCTAGAATAGAAGAAGTGAATTACATGGGAGAATCCTATGGAAACACTTACAATCCTTCATGGAGAAATCATCCTAATATCTCATGGAAGGATCAACAGAAGCCTAATCAAGGCTTCAATAATAATAATGGTGGGAGAAATAGGTTTGGCAATAACAAACCTTTTCCATCATCTTCTCAACAACAGACAGAGAATTCTAAGTAGAGCCTCTCTGACTTAGCAACCATAATCTCTGATCTATCTAAGACCACTCAAAGTTTCATAACTGAAACAAGGTCCTCCATTAGAAATTTGGAGGCACAAGTGGGTCAGCTGAGTAAGAGAATTACTGAAACTCTTCCTAGCACTCTCCCAAGCAATACAGAAGAAAACCCCAAGAGAGAGTGTAAGGCCATAACCATGACCAACATGGCCGAACCTGGAGAGAGTGAGGAGGACGTGATTCCCAGTGAGAAAAACCTCATGGGATGTCATCTGAATGAAAAGAAGTTCCCCTTTGAGGAACCAAGGGAATCTAAGGCTCATAAAGAGACCATAGAGATTCCACTGAACCTACTTTTGCCATTCATGAGCTCTGATGAGTATTCTTCCTCTGAAGAGGATGAAGATATTACTGAAGAGCAAGTTGCTAAGTACCTTGGAGAAATCATGAAGCTAAATACCAAGTTATTTGGTAATGAGATTTGGGAGGATGAACCCCCCTTGCTCACCAATGAATTGAATGACTTGATTAGGCAGACATTACCTCAGAAGAAATAGGATCCTGGAAAGTTCTCAATACCCTGTACCATAGGCACCTTGACCTTTGAGAAGGCTCTGTATGACCTAGAGTCAAGTATAAACCTCATGCCCCTCTTTGTAATGGAGAAACTAGGGATCCTTGAGGTGCAAGCTACAAGAATCTCACTAGAGATGGCAAACAATTCAAGAAAACAGGCTTATGGATTTGTAGAGGATGTTTTAGTGAAGGTTGAAGGCCTTTACATCCCTGCTGACTTCATAATCCTGGACCTTGGGAAGAATAGAGATGAATCTATCATCCTTGGCAGACCCTTCCTAGCCACAGCAAAAGCTGTGATTGATGTTGACAAAGGAGAGTTGGTCATTCAAGTAAATGAGGAATACCTTGTGTTTAAGGCTCAAGGATCTCCTTCTACATACATGGAGAAAAAGTATGACAAGCTTCTCTCAATGCAGAGTCAAACAGAGCCCCCACATTCAAACTCTAAGTTTGGTGTTGGGAGGCCATCATCATGCTCTGAGTATCTGTGAGGCTCCATGAGAGCCCACTGTCAAGCTATTGACATTAAAGAAGCGCTTGTTGGGAGGCAACCCAATCTTTACTTATCTATGTTAAATTTCTATTGTTATTTTATGTTTTTCTTTAGGTTGATGATCATGTGGAGTCACAAAAACAACTGCAAAAATCAAAGCAAATTCAAAAACAGCATTAAAAATAGAACACCCTGGAGGAGGAGCTTACTGGCGTTTAAACGCCAGTAAGGGTAGCAGAATGGGTGTTAAACGCCCAGTCTGGCACCATTATGGGCATTTAACGCCAGAAAAGGGCACCAGACTGGCGTTTAACGCCAGAAATGGGCAACAAGCTGGCGTTTAACGCAAGAAAGGGGAAAAAAAGCTGGCGTTAAACGCCAGAAATGGGCAGCAACCTGTCGTTTAACGCCAGGATTGGCACTCAAAGGGGCGTTTACACGCCAAAATGGTACAGGGATGAGAAATCCTTGACACCTCAGGATCTGTGGACCCCACAGGATCCCCACCTACCTCAACTCTCTCTCTCTCTTCTTCACACCTTCCCATAACACCCTCCCCAAATACCCTTCACCAATCACCTCCATTTCTCTTCCCCATCACCTCTTCACCAATCACCTCCACCTACTCTTCCCCAAAAACCCTACCCACCTCACAATTCAAATTCAAATCGTTTCCCCTCCCAAACCCAACCCCTAATACACGAACCCCACCCCTCACTCCACTCCTATATAAACCACTCATCCCTCCTTCATTTTTACACATCATAAATACTTCTTTACCCCCCTTGGCCGAACCACTCATAACTCTCCATCTCCTCTATTTTCTTTTTTTTTCTCCCTTCTTTTTTCTTTTGCTCGAGGACGAGCAAACCTTCTAAGTTTGGTGTGGTAAAAGCATTGCTTTTTGTTTTTCCATAACCATTTATGGCACCTAAGGCCGGAGAAACCTCTAGAAAGAGGAAAGGAAAGGCAAAAGCTTCCACCTCTGAGTCATGGAAGATGGAGAGATTCATCTCAAAGGTCCATCAAGACCACTTCTATGAAGTTGTAGCCAAGAAGAAGGTGATCCTTGAGGTCCCTTTCATGCTCAAAAGGAATGAGTATCCGGAGATCCGACATGAGATTCGAAAAAGAGGTTGGGAAGTTCTCACCAACCCCACTCAACAAGTCAGAATCTTAATGGTTCAAGAGTTCTATGCTAATGCATGGGTCACCAAAAACCATGATCAAAGTGTGAACCCGAACCCAAAGAATTGACTTACAATGGTTCGGGAGAAATACTTAGATTTCAGTCCGGAAAATGTAAGGTTAGCATTCAACTTGCCAATGATGCAAGGAGATGCACGCCCCTACACTAGAAGGGTCAACTTTGATCAAAGGTTGGACCAAGTCCTCATGGACATATGTGTGGAAGGAGCTTAGTGGAGAAGAGACTCTAAAGGCAAGCCGATTCAATTGAGAAGGCATGACCTTAAACCCGTGGCTAGAGGATGGTTGGAATTCATCCAACGCTCCATCATTCCTACTAGCAACCGATCCAAAGTAACTATAGATCGGGCTATCATGATCCATAGCATCATGATTGGAGAGGAAGTAGAAGTTCATGAGGTCATATCTCTAGAACTCTACAAAGTGGCTGACAAAACCTCCACTTTGGTAAGGTTAGCCTTCCCTCATCTCATCTGTCACCTATGCAATTTAGTTGGAGTTGTCATAGGAGAAGACAGCCTCATTGAAGAAGACAAGCCCATCACTAAAAAGAGGATGGAGAAAATAAGAGAGCCCACTTATGGACCTCAACAAGAGTATGAGGAAGTCCCTCATCAAGAAATCCCTGAGATATCTCAAGAGATGCATTTTTCTCTATACAACTATTGGGAGCAACTCAACACCTCTTTAGGAGATTTGAGTTCCAATATGGAGCAACTAAAGATGGAGCACCAAGAGCACTCCATTATTCTCCATGAAATTAGAGAGGATCAAATAGCCATGAGAAAAGAGCAACAAAGGCAAGGAAGAGATATAGAGGAGTTCAAGCGTTCCATTGGATCTTCAAGATGAAGAACTAGCCGCCATCACTAAGGTGGACCCGTTCTTTGATTCTCTTGTTCTTATCTTTCTGTTTTTCTGATTTTTATGATTTATGTGCTATCTATGTTTGCATCTTCATTACATGATCATTAGTATCTAGTGCCTATGCTTTAAAGTTATGAATGTCCTATGAATCCTTCACCTCGCTTAAATGAAAAAATGTTTTCTGAAAAAGAAAAAGAAGCACATGAATTTCAAAATTTAAAATATTTTAATTATTTTGATGTGGTGGCAATACTTTTTGTTTTCTGAATGAATGTTTGAACAGTGCATATTTTTTATAGTAAACTTTATGAATGTTAAATTTGTTGGCTCTTGAAAGAATAATGAAAAAGGAGAAATGTTATTGATAATCTGAAAAATCATAAAATTGATTCTTGAAGCAAGAAAAAGCAGTGAATAGAAAAATTTATATGCAAAAAAAAAGAAGAGAAAAAGAAAAAACAAGCGAAAAAAGCCAATAACCCTTTAAACCAAAAGGCAAGGGTAAAGAGGATCCAAGGCTTTGAGCATTAATGGATAAGAGGGCCTAAAGGAATAACATCCTGGCCTAAGCGGCTAAACCAAGCTGTCCCTAACCATGTGCTTGTGGCGTGAAGGTGTCAAGTGAAAAATTTGAGACTGAGCGGTTAAAGTCGTGGTCCAAAGCAAAAAGAGTGTGCTTAAGAGCTCTGGACACCTCTAATTGGGGACTCTAGCAAAACTGAGTCACAATCTGAAAAGGTTCACCCAGTTATGTGTTTGTGGCATTTATGTATCCGGTGGTAATACTGGATAGGGGTGTAATCGGTTCGGTTTGGTTTGGTTTTGGACCGAAAACCAACCGAACCGACCTGATCGGTTGTACGTTAATATCAACCATTCGGTTGGCTGTTTTCTGGACAACCGAACCGAACCGAACCGAACCAACAACGGTTTGGTTCGGTCGGTTTTTTCAGTTTTTTTATACATAATAAACAGAATTTAAAATATCATAAAATGAAGTTTAAAACCTTCAATAAACTAGAATAACAAAAGTATATCACATCCAAATCTGATACAAATTCAACTTAATTAAATATAAAACAAAAGCAATTAAAAATGTCTAGCAAAATAACAAAAATAAACACATTTTAAACCGCAACAGTCACTTTAAAACAACTAAAAACCAAACAGCCAATCAACCACCATAGTTAATCTGAATCTATACCAGACTCATCTTCATCTTCTCCGGTTGGTGCAATTTCTACAAAAATAAAACAAGAAAATCAATATAGATTATAAATATAATATAGATTATAGATTATAAACATAAACCATGAAAGGAACTACAAATTTTTTTTTTGCTTACCTAATTCAAGTTTCTCAAACTCTTCAATAAGTTCCTCAAAATCAGTTGTCATCGGAGAAGCACGAAGCCAATTTTGTGTGCATATCAATGCCTCAACTGTCTTTGGAGTTAAAGAACTCCTATAGTTGTTAAGCACTCTTCCACCAGTGCTAAAAGCTGATTCTGAAGCAACAGTTGAGACCGGCATTGCTAAGACATCTCTAGCTATTTGGGATAAGATAGGATACTTGCTAGAATTTACCTTCCACCAATTCAATATGTCAAAAGTATTTTGATCACAAGGCTTCTCTAAACCATCCATCAAATACAAATCCACCTCATTCTTGTTGATGATCTCATGAAAATGCACCTCCTTAAAAAAATCACCAGCCATGTCGCCATCAGGTACTCCCACATCTGATGCACCATCCATTGTTGTTGAAGTAAAAGATCTTCCCCCATTATTTGCATTCATATAGCATTCAAACATCTTGGAGAAGGTTTTTTTCACTTTTGCACCCAAAAAATCAGCATCATCCTTATCATATAGCTTTTCAAAGCTAAAGTTCACAAACTTCAACTTGTATCTAGGATCAAGAATCACAGCAACAAAAATCATCATATTGATATTTTTAATGTTACCCCAGTACTTGTCATACTTAAGCTTCATCCTCTCAGCCATACTCCCAAGTAATGGATCTCAACTACCACAAGAAGCCTTGAACACACGCAAAATCTTACAAAACTCATGAAGATATTGAGAAGAAGTCACAAGCAAACTACCAGACACACTCTTTGTAACATCATGAAAAATTTTCAAGAATTCCATAAAGTGTTTTGCATTGTCCCAATCAATATTCATCGGAATACCACCTTGCATTAGAGCATATTCTGTATCTCTCTCCCTTATCCTCTTGAACGCCTTTTGAAACTTCAAACCACTTTCAAGCATGGTGTATGTAGAGTTCCATCTAGTGGGAACATCGAGTTGAACAGTACACTTGTCTTGTATCCTAGCTTCCTTAATGAAATTTTTGAACCTATTCATACGACTAGGGGAAGCACGCACATATCTAATAGCATTTCTTATCTTGCTAAGATTCATGCATTTCTTTCAATCCATCATTAACAACAAGATTAAGAATATGTGCACAACACCTAACATGCAAATGCTCTCCTTTCAAAGGATGTAAATTCCAATCCTCCATTCTAGTTCTTAGGTAAGATATTGCAGTATCATTAGAACTAGCGTTATCAACAGTAATTGTAAACACTCTAGATATCCCCCACCCCAAAAGACATCTCTCAATTTTTCTACCAATTGTTTCTCCCTTGTGGTTTTTAATAAGACAAAAATTGATAATCCTCTTTTGCAGTTTCCAATCATGATCAATGTAATGAGCAGTGAGACACATATAATTCAGATTTTGCACAGAAGTCCAACAATCAGTAGTTAAACAAACAGATTGATTCGGTTGCTTGAACACAGTTTTCAACCTATTCTTCTCACTAATATAAAGACTCCAACAATCCTTAGCAATAGTAATCCTTCTTGGAAGTGGAAATCTAGGTTGCACAATACTCATATAGAATCTAAATCCCTCCCCCTCAACAAACTTGAATGGTATCTCATCAACAATTATCATCCTAGCAAAGGCTTTTCTACACATTTCAGCATCAAAAGTAACTGCAGTAAATACCCCTTCACCCTCTTTTTTTTTGTTGGAAAGTAAGGATTGTTTGACTAGGGTCACCCGACTCCCTAGGAAATTTTTTACATTGGTTCAACAAATGATAACGCATATTAGTTGTACCATTTCTATGAGAATCACATGCATATGATGCACCACACCAATTACATTTAGCCCTAGGATGTGATGGCTTGGAATTAGGATCCTTTGTAAAGTGTTCCCAAGTCCAAGATCTAGGTCTAGAAGGTTTTTTGTTACCTTCATTAGCTTCATCCTTGCTATCCTTTTCATCAGTTTCCAGAGTGCTTGTAGATGGATTTGTTGGAGTTGCTCCCGGAGTTGCACCCACATTAGTTGAATGAACCTTCCTCTTCTTTGATCTAGGATGGGGCGGGGGTTTGGTAAGCACGCCACTGTCCATTGAAGAACGTACCGCGGACTCAACAATTTCACCCCCAACTTCAGGCGTCCGCTCACTGGGCACCTCATTGCTTGTTGGCTGCATATATATAAACAGAACAATAAAAAATTAGCATTTTTAATTCATGAACAGCACCAAAACAAGCTCTAACAGTACGACTAGCTAGGTTATTTGCATTATTTAATACTCATTAACTGCCATATAATCAACAGAATTTAAATTCATTACCAGCTCTAACAGTCTACCAAAACAAGCATCATTGGATATATTAATCTATGAGATTAAAAAAAAAGATTTGCCGACTCAGCAAAGTACTCGTATATATTATTTATTAATTAATTCAACGCATGGTTTCAATGACCTACCTCAAATTAAATAATCTAAAGAAGACTCAATTGGAGTATTAATCTGCAACAAGCTAAGTAGTATATGGGCACGTGCAGTTTGTTCTTCTTATGAAGAAAATGTCAACTTCAACTTTAGGTAGTGGTAATATTTTAAAGTATATGTATTGCAAAGTGCATATATAAAATAATTAAATGGGGATTAACAACATGATTATAGTGTGCATGCATAAACCTGAAGTTATTAGTGATTCAACTTCGTTCTTTGTTTTCAACTGAAAGGAAACATCCAACAATTAACTAGGCCGTCCGCCAACCATCTTTATGAAATTAAAAACCATAATAAATAAATAAATTTTTTATTTCTTAATTAGTCTGCTTCTATGTCATAGAAAAACAAAGGAAACAAATTTTAAGTAGCAAGAGTTAAGCTATAATATGCACACCAAACTGGAATTTGCCAAAATTTCTCCCTCAAAAGGTCCTACACTCTTACATACTGGAATCATTCATAGTATATGCTCTTATGGTGTGCACACAATTTTCATTTGCTACCTGTATGTATTGGGGACTAAAGTGACATATCAGTTTATTTTCTATTTTGTTGAGTGTTTCTGATATATGCAATGAAAAATCCAACTGCATTGCAATTACTTGTTTTGACATGCCAAATGATAATGGAATAAATTCCAATCCTAGTGTACTCTAGTTCCATATTATGCTTTATGATTGAACTTGTTGAGATAGGAATCTGTTGGACAATTTGTTGGTCTATCTAGTATCTACCCATATTATGTGTTCTCCAAAGAGAATAGTAATCATATTAGCATCCATAACTGCTTGTTCAGAATCTAAAAACAGAATTTCTAAAATACATAACCACAAAGGCACAAATAGAATTTCTAAAAAACATAACCACAAACAATTGTTCAGGTTAAATCAAGCATAAATGCACAATATCACATTATCACTAAACAAAATCTCTAAAAACAATTGTTCAGAATTTCTAACCTCCGAAGAAGACATTGTGGAGTTGCTTTTTGCAGGAGATGGCTTGGTCACAGACTGATAGGAGTGCTTTATGCTTATCATCGCTCGAGTTGGAGTGTTAGACTGCGATGGCCACTGGAGTCTTGTTGGCAACTGTACTGCTGCTCCGTGACAGGACTGCTGCTAGGTGAATGGAATGCTCCTCAGCGACGGCTACCCTACGGCGGCGATGACTGAACGCCTTCGAGCAAGGAGTGGCGACTTCCTTCACGGTGGACAGGGTCTTCTTCTCTCGAGCATGGAGGAATCGCCGAATCGGAGGTGGAACCGTGGAAGAGAAGAAGAGAGCTCAGAACAGAATCGCCGTTCGCATAAAAGGGAAGAAGAAAGCTAGGGTTCTGTGTGATAGGGCTCTTTTATACCTAGGTTAAAGGGCAATTTTGTAAAAACACACCATTGAACCCTCATTCTTCGGTTCGGTTCGGTCACTAAACAAAATCTCTAAAAACAATTGTTCAGAATTTCTAACCTCCAAAGAAGACATTGTGGAGTTGCTTTTTGCAGGAGATGGCTTGGTCACAGACTGACAGGAGTGCTTTATGCTTATCATCACTCGAGTTGGAGTGTTGGACTGCGATGGCCACTGGAGTCTTGTTGGCAACTGGACTGCTGCTCCGTGACAGGACTGCTGCTAGGTGAATGGAATGCTCCTCAGCGACGGCGACCCAGCGACGGCTACCCTGCGGCGGCAATGACTGAACGCCTTCGAGCAAGGAGTGGCAACTTCCTTCACGGTGGACAGGGTCTTCTTCTCTCGAGCATGGAGGAATCGCCGAATCAGAGGTGGAACCGTGGAAGAGAAGAAGAGAGCTCGGGACAGAATCGCCGTTCACGTAAAAGGGAAGAAGAAAGCTAGGGTTCTGTGTGATAGGGCTCTTTTATACCTAGGTTAAAGGGCAATTTTGTAAAAACACACCATTGAACCCTCATTCTTCGGTTCGGTCCGGTTCGGTTTGGTTTTTGCCGAGCCAACCGAAAACCGAACCGAACCGATCGGTTTAGTTCAAAAAAAACCAAAAAAATCGATTTTTTCGGTTTTCTAATCGGTTGTTGTAAGATTCGGTTCGGTTCTGCGATAATTTTTGGTCCGGTTCGGTAACTTACACCCCTAATACTGGAAAACAAAATGCTTAGGGTCACGGCCAAGACTCATAAAGTAACTGTGTTCAAGAATCAACATACTGAACTAGGAGAATCAATAACACTATCTGAATTCTGAGTTCCTATAGATGCCAATCATTCTGAGCTTCAAAGGATAAAGTGAGATGCCAAAACTGTTCAGAAGCAAAAAGCTAAAAGTCCCGCTCATCTAATTAAGACTGGTCTTCATAGATGTTTTCAAAATTTATTGTATATTCTCTTCTTTTTATCCTATTTTGTTTTTAGTTGCTTGGGGACAAGCAACAATTTAAGTTTGGTGTTGTGATGAGCGGATAATTTATACGCTTTTTAGCATTATTTTTAGTATGTTTTTAGTATGTTTTAGTTAATTTTTATTATATTCTTATTAGTTTTTACACAAAAATCACATTTCTAGACTTTACTATAAGTTTGTGTGTTATTCTGTGATTTCAGGTATTTTCTGGCTGAAATTGAGGGACCTGAGCAAAAATCTGATTCAGAGGCTCAAAAAGGGCTGCAGATGCTGTTGGATTCTGATTTTTCTGCACTCTAAGTGGATTTTCTGGAGCTACAGAAGCCCAATTGGCGCACTCTTAATTGCATTAGAAAGTAGACATCCTGGGCTTTCCAGCAATATATAATAGTCTATACTTTGCTCGAGATTTGATGGCCCAAACTGGCGTTCCAAGTCAGCATAAAAATTCTGGCGTAAAACGCCCAAACTGGCACCAGAATTTGAGTTAAACGCCCAAACTGGCACCAGAATTGGAGTTAAACGCCCAAACTAGCACCAAAGCTGGTGTTTAACTCCAAAAATATCCTATGCACGTGAAAGCTTCAATGCTCAGCCCAAGCACACACCAAGTGGGCCCCGGAAGTGGATTTCTGCATCATTTACTCATTTCTATAAACCCTAGGCTGCTAGTTCATTATAAATAGGACCTTTTACTATTGTATTTTTATCTTTAGATCATTTTTGAGACTATCTTTGGATCACTTTTGATCTCTTGATCACATTTTGGGGGCTGGCCATTCGGCCATGCCTGGATCTTCATCACTTTTATATTTTCAACGGTGGAGTTTCTACACATCATAGATTAAGGTGTGGAGCTCTGCTGTTCCTCATGAATCAATGCAATTACTACTATTGTCTATTCAATTCACGCTTATTCTTGTTCTAATATATTCACTCATACTTCAACCCAATGGATGTGATGATCCGTGACACTCATCATCATCCTCCCTTATGAACGCGTGCTTGACAACCACCTCCGTTCTATCTGCGAAAGCTTGAGTGTGTATCACTTGGGTTCCTGGTTCACGACGCATGATTGCCTCTCCTGACAACAAAGCCTTTCAATTCCGTGAAATCAGAGTCTTCGTGGTATAAACTAGAATCAATTGGCAGCATTCTTGAGATCCGGAAAGTCTAAACCTTGTCTGTGGTATTCTGAGTAGGATCTGGGATGGGATGACTGTGACGAGCTTCAAACTCATGACTGTTGGGCGCAGTGACAGTGCGCAAAAGGATCATTGGATCTTATTCCAACACAAGTGAGAACCGACAGATGATTAGCCCTGCGTAACCCGTCGCCAGACCATTTTCACTGAGAAGACGGACGGTAGCCATTGACAATGGTGATCTCCCAACATACAACTTGCCATGGAAGGGAGTACGCATGATTGGATGAAGGCAATAGGAAAGCAGAGATTCAGAAGGAACAAAGCATCTTCATACGCTTATCTGAAACTCCTACCAATGAATTACATAAGTACTTCTATCTTTATTTTATGTTTCCTTTTGTCTTTTAATTATCAAAACTCATGACCATTTGAATCTACTTGACTGAGATTAACAAGATGACCATAGCTTGCTTCAAGCCGACAATCTCCGTGGGATCGACCCTTACTCACGTAAGTTATTACTTGGACGACCCAGTGCACTTGCTGGTTAGTTGTGCGAAATTGCAAAAGTGTGATTATAATTTCGTGCACCACGCTCCACCAGCCTATTAATTTCGGTGGCATCTTCCTCCACTTTCTTATCCTTCTCGACGAGCTGAGTCTTGAAGAACCCTTCCCGGGCCGTCAGGTCGGCAATATCTTTTTGGGCAGCACGAAGCTTTCCCTCTAGAACCTGGCGCTGGCCAAAACGGGCTCCACCTTCCGGGCAATGGCAGTAGCTCGGAGGAGGCTGCGATAAACCCACTTTGCTTGGGCAGCAAGGTCCTCCTCCCGAAAGAACTCCTCGGTCCCCGGGAGGAGTTGAGAGTCAATAAAGCCCCCAGCATCAAAACTCCTCTCCATTACTATTAGAGTCTCCCCAGCAGGTCCCTTTTGTTTCTTAGGATTGGGCACGGTGGTCAAATTGGGATCAGCCTCGAGGCCAATTTCCTGCTCCAGGATCGGCTCCTCCACAGCCGCGTTCTCCAGAGGGCGTTCAACCTGAGTGCTCCTGGAAGGCTAGGAGTCGTCTTAACCTCCTGCAGCAACTTGGCCGCTCCCTTCGCCAACGGCGTCGGAGCCCAGGTTGTCTGAATGGGTAGCCGAGGAATCGTCATCATCACTTCCAAGGAAGTGGGCCATAAGATCGGACATGGTGGTCTTCCCATCAGCCAGGGAAACTGCAGAGGAAACACAAGTAAGATACCAAAGTTAGCAATAAGAAAAACCAGAAGAAATGGAAAGGAAGGGTCTAAGAAAACAAGGCGATAACCTACCGACATGAGTACGACCGACTTCCCGGTCCCCTATCACAGTGAGGATTCAGATTCTTGGAACCAAAAATCATCGACAGTATGTCAGCAATCCGGCGGTTCTCCTCACTCATCCCCTCGTAAGTTTCTTCTATCAAATAGTCCGAGTCCGCCCCGAAACCCTAGTAGGTCGGGATCCTTCTTTCCCCCTGCAGGGTAAGCCATAAAGGGTGATGACCCGGGGTAGGCCGTACCTTAAAGAAGGTGCTCTTAAAGTGATGGAAAGAATCTTCGAGGAGACCAAATATTCTACGGCCTTGAACGGCCCGGAAGGGCATATGCCCTTTCTTCGTCTTTCCCCGTGCGAGAGGGGTTCGTTAGAAGAAAGAGATAGAGGAGACATTTACAGAGGCCGAGATCTCCAAGTACTCACACACCAGTTCGAAACACCGAACAGCGGCCCAGCTATTTGGATGAAGCTGTGATGGGGCAACGTCGCAGCGGTTGAGTAGTGACATAATGAAGGGGGAGAAAGGAAGTCGGAGACCCAACATGGTGAACATAGGCTTATATACCCACAGCTAGTCGACCACCTGGGGGGAAGCCATGTTTTTATGGCATACCCTCTCACGTTCACCGGGGATATAGACCTGGTAGTGTGCTTCCTCGGGACCTCCCCCGCATAAGGAACCCGCGTCCCGAAGAGCCTGGAGCTCCTCCCTAGTTACCTAAGACGGTGTGTCCTTCACATCCGAGGTCACCCAAACGTAAAATTCAATAACGTTCGGTGCTGGTGTCGCACCATACCTACAGCGGGGGCACCACTCAAGTTAACCCGGGAGATCGCTAAGTCGAAAAATAAACAAAACGGATCTACGACTAAATATATTACTGATCTATAATTTCTGCGCTAGTATCTAAAGCCTGGATTTACTATAAACGCTTGAATGGTACCCCCTAGCAACTATCTAACATGGACTATATTTATTCAAGCAAACATGAACCAAGGCGAAAAAGAAAAAATGGCATGCATCATGAAAGTGACAGTCGCAAAACAGAACAAGAAGGAACTAAGCAATGAAATAGCAAAAGGAGCGTGAAGCACTTACAGAGAAACGTGCAGAAAGAAGATAATACTTAGATGAAGAACTGCGCGCAAAAGTTTCTTCGAGAGTGATCTGGAAAATGAAGCAATAAACAGAAGCAAATGAAAAGGGGAATGAAAATGTGGAAGCAAATGAAAAAGATGGTAGTTTTGAGAAAATCAGAATGGTAACCGTAAAAAAAGGAAGCGCGAAAAGATAGGGGCACAATAGTCTTTTTTCTTGGGTTTTCAAATCCATCATTATGAGCTTTAAATGCTCGACGTGAAGGTTGAAGCGACACGCCAAGCTACGCGTGGGGGCAAAACACGCACACGAAGTCGCGTCCTCCATCAACGGACTCCCGATCTACGGGGAGCTCAACCAGAGAAGGGGCGAGTTACACTAACGCGCCAATCACCTATTTTAGTGATTAACGCATTGGAGGCACTAATTCGACCCAGCCCACCAGCAAATTGGGTTCGGGTGTTCCCTGCAAGCCGACCCGACGGGTTTCCTAACCCGCCAACTCGCCTCACTCCTCTACCTCATCAGAACCCCTGGACAGCTGGAAAGAAAACTTTTAAGAAAGAGGATCTGCACATGTGGGACCCACTCTAGTACAGACTATATAATGGGAGGGCCCTACCCCCCAAGTACATCACTCCCTTTACCCTAATTGCCGCCTCTTGTACGGACACTAACTTGAGCGTCGGAGTCCTTGCAGGTGGCACCCCCCTCCTCGTCAGCTCAGAAGAGTCTCGCTCACCTGCGCTCCGGAGCTCTCTCAGGCCAGGCATCCAGTAACCCACCAACTCTCGAACTCTATCGTACTAAATTCATTTCGGACCCGAGTAACCGAATAATAATTAACTTATTATAACTTGGAAAAGAGATAAGTAAATAATATACTATTATGATAATAATTTTAAATTCTGACGGATATATTCACAAAAATATTATATATATATATATATATACTTCATCAAATAAATTAGTTCTAAAAGGCATTGTTCTGAAAACCGAACCGGACCGGCCGGTTCGACCGGATTAACCGAAAACCAGTCAATTGTCCGGTTCGGTTGTTGTGAAAAACCGTCCTGTAAAAAACCGGTTTAAAAACCAGTCAAACCGGCGGTTAATCGGTGAACCGCCAAAACCGCTCGGTTTTTTTCCGGTTCAGTGATATATATATATTGTTAAATAAAAAACATTCAAAGTGGAAGGTCTGCTCGCTTCTCGATCCTCTTCTCCTCAACGTCGAGTGCTTGTTCGGAACTGTTGGCGACGCCGCCGCGAAGGGCTTCTCCATTGTCGTCTGTGCTCGATTTGTTGGTGCCCATCTCTCTCTTCGAGTTCTCTCTCTATTCGAGGCTTCGAGCTCTCTCTGTCTCTCTCTTTCTCACTGCGACGTGTCTCGCTGCTCGGCTGTGGAGTATTCACCGCGCCGTCACCATCTTTCCTCCCTCGCCGCTGGTAAGCACTACTGCCTCAATTTATTTTTGGTTATTTTGTTAATTTTATTTATTCTGATTTTTGAGTTGTTGGCCGTTGATATTTCCGATTCTACGTTGTTGATGAACATTGTTAATGCTAGAATTTTTTCTGATTCTGAGTTGTTTATGGCTTTATGCTGGTTTTTCTGATTGAGTTGTTAATTTTGGTTGCTGATTTTCATTGAATCTGAATTGTTGATGGTGGTATGGTAAAATTGATTTTGTTGCTGCCTTCTGATTTTGATTTTCTGTGCTTGATTTATTTGTTCTCTGTTCATGATTTTGTTTACTGGCTTCATTATTTGTTTGTTTGCTGGCTTCATGATTCTGAGGTTATTTTTTCATGAATTTATTTGCTGGCTTCATGAATTTGTTTGCTGCTTCATGAAATCCTGAGACTGCTGATTACAAGGTGATAATACTCATTCACATTGCATTCAAATTCTCCTTTTGTCTGGTTTACTAATCACTTATGATACTGTTTAAAATAGAGGGCTACTGAACTAGAAGACATCATACGTACGAAGAATTCGACGATCTCAAAATTAAAGAAGGATTTGGTGGTTCTAGAACAAAAGGTAAGAAGCTGATACAAGATATTGTCATTTTGAGATGATAATGAATAAGGACACACATAATTTTTCTAAGAAGTGGCCACATAACTGGTTTTTTTCACTATTGAATGTAGGTTATGCAGCTTACTAGAGAACGCCGAGCCTCCTTCACTGTCTTTTATTTAATATTCAATTAAACCGGTTGAACTCCGGTCGAACCAGTGAATCATTAAACCAGTGACCTCACCGATTTATTGACCGGTCCGGTTCTCGCAACCTTGATTTTAATATTATTTGTTATCTAATGATCTAATTAAACAATAATTACATGAGTCGAATTCTAGATTTAGGTTTTATAATAATCCGTTCTGTTTTTGAAACTCAATCTTTCTATTGTGATAGGAGATGGGATTTTGAGTTGAATTCCATTATTTTTCAAATGTAGAAGAATGGGAATAATAGATTATTGAAAGTCCTTGTAGAAGAAAAGGTTAAGTAAAATCACTAAACGGGATAATTAAAGGTTACTTATTGGAAAGTGTAAATCCTTAGGTATCTTTCCACTTGAGTATGACTGAAATCTGTGTTGTTGTGGTGGCTGTGTGACCTGCAGAGGATTAGGGCAAGGCATTGAAGTTGAAGTGTGGAAGAGTTCTTAAGAGGTTGTTTCCACTAAAGGAATGGAGGCATATGGCAAATCTATGGTTGCAGCTCCTGCAAATGTTATTTATATGTCGAGTATTTTGGGCCGTGATGGACCAACTCCTATGCATAAGTGCGACTGGAAATGTTAAAAAGAAAATGTTTGTGGGAACATGTATCGCTGCAAGCTAACAGGGCTAACTCACATCTGTGATAAAAACTGTAACCAGAGAATTTTGTATGATAACCACAGCTCGCTTTGTAGAGCAAGTGGTCAAATTTTCCCCCTTACACCAGCAGAGGAACAAGCAGTGAGGGGTGTTCGAAGAAAGCTCGATGCGGATAATTCATCGTCTGATGGCTGTGGTTTTAAGCGTAGACGGGAGGCACAATTCCATACTTCTCCTTTCGAGAGATCTTTTTCTGCTGTCAGTCCTATCTGCAGCCAAGTTGGAGATGGCATGGATATGAGCTAGATACATATTTCCTTCCTTTTTGGATCTTTTTTCTTTTTCCCTTTTACTATCAGATGAGTATCAATTACAGCACTTGAATAAATGGACTACCTATTGGTGGACAACATGTATGTCCATCCACTTTGAGAACTCTTTATATTTCCAGTAATAATGTAATGTGGCACTTAAAGTAGCTTGACTGGTTTAGTATTCAGATGACTTTAGTTTATTGCTTACCTTGGTGGGAAGCAGACATTTAGCTGGCTACAAGATGAAACTCAGACTTTATGATGCCTGGATTTGATTTAGGACCTGAAATGATGTACTATGTATCAGCATTCAACAATTTACTTAACTGTAACCCTTTTCTAGCTGGCTGTTTTGTAGTTTCTAACGAATATCTAATTGCAATGCATAACTTTCCAAGAGTTGGTGTGTTAATTACTAATACTACTGCTGTGAGTGGCACTATTTTTTTAGATCTTGTTTTATCTTAATTCCATTAGAATAGGGCACCATTGGCAGTCATGTCTATTAGGCTGATAATTCTAATCAGGGTAATTTTTGATAACCTTGATCAATGCAGGTAAGGTTCCTAATATACTCAAAATAGTCAAGTATAAAGTATGTGAAAAACACTACTCTTTCTTTTTTTTTTTCATTTTTTCTTCCTGAATGTCTTCCTACTTTTGCAGACTCACCAGAGATGGAATAGCTTACATTTTTAAAATTGTCATTCTATTATCTTTTCTTTACATCCTCTGATTAATTGCTGGCTGTCTGAGTTTAATGTAACTTGTGCAGGTTCAGAAGCATGTACTATCAAGGAGCTTTATAAACATTTGTATTGCAGATAAATATAGAATTGGTTTATATTAGAAAATGAAATATTGATACCTATCTGCTTATTTTCTAGATGTAGGAACAAGCATTGCCACTTATGCTAAAGTTTGCATCTACTGGAGTTTGGGTAGGAGGATGGTTATGGGGTTGTGAAGAATCTTGAGATTCCACAGGTGCTTCAGACAGGAAGTGACAGACAGATGGTTACGATGTCCTCGCTTTGCAAGTTTTAATGAATCTGTTAAGATTTGAAAAGCTTGGAAAGTATATACCCAGTTACATGTTAAATTGAGACCACATTTCTTTATCCACCAAATTAGATTATCATCTATTGGGTGTGATATTTATTGGGCTAAAAGAGAAGGACTTGATCAAGGCAGACCTAGTTATTTACAAGTATGAGCACAGTGTATATATCAAACTTACATTTCCTCTGTACATTTGAGTATTGAAAAAGATTTACCCTGTATTTGAGCCTTAGGATATTTTCTTGCAAGTTTTTCATTGTGTCGTCTGGGCAGATTCAACTTTGTATTGAATGATATTATGTATTTTGAAATTTTGATGCCATAAATTTGTAATGGTAACCATGGCTGTTGCTTTTACTCTATCATTTTTGTAACATACCATTAATATTAATTAGTGGAACATTTAGAACAGTTGAGTTTCACTTGTGTATACAAAGTATTTTTATGTTATAAAGATAGAAAATTTATTAAGCCAAGGAAGCCAAAGTAAGTTGCCATTCAGAATAAATCTTAGCAAAAAGGTTTACCTAAATAACAAGTTTTGAATCCACCATAGAGCAAAGATAGGTAAAATCTCATACAATTGCTCTTGTTAAGAATCGAAGACCTCCCACTTACTAAACAGGTGCTCTAACCAACTGAGCTATGAGAGCTTGTTAATATTTTTGTTTTGGAAATCCTATTTAATGTATTTAAAAGATTTTGAATATTTGCTTTGAAATTTGTTTTATGAATCAATTTAAGGACAAGTTACATAATTAAAATGAATTGGTTTTGAATTTATCCAATTGCAACTTTTTGAAACGAAAGACATGTTTGTAACTTTTTTTTTTACCCTATGTAAACCGCTATTAGTTGTAGCAGTTTTAATTTAAATATAATCCGCTACAAGCTAGCGCAAATTATGTGAGAAAAGGTATTGAACAGAAATTGTTAGAGACTATAGTGGTGAAAAAATCTGTGGGAGGTTCTAGCAATTTACGTGAAGCTGGTTATTCTCAGGTGAATTCTAATGTGTGAAATTTTTTATAATCTCTAGATGTGACTGAATTGACATTTGGATCTTCCATTATAAATATAAATAGTAAGATTAAATTGACTAATTCCATTTTAAATAAGCTATTAAGATACGAGAATGTTTGGAATAATAAAATAATTCTAATTGACATAATTAGAAAATAAATTATTATTATTATTATTATTATTATTTCGAATTATAATGAGAGTTAAGAGATTATCCCAAAAGACATGCACAAATATATCACTGTTATATAATGTTTTTTTTTTACTTAATTTGTTTGATTTTGTTTTTATATGTGTATACACAATATATTGATATGATATTAGATCCGATTCGCACATTAATGAGATCGAATTGCGAATTTCAAGTAAATTTTCGCATATCCTATGAATCTGCAAAATATAAATAAATAAGTAATTTTTTTATATTTTATTTCAAATAATAATTATTATATATGTTGTATTATTTTATTTTTATTATTTAGGAAAAGTATGTTTAATAATATTTTAGAAGTTGAAAGAGTGAAAAAAATATTGATTTTTTAATAAAAATAAGTTTTTTAAAAATATTTTATATTTTGCAAATATATCCGATTTGCAAATGTGCGGATCAGATCCAAACTAAAAAAACGTATATATTGGATCCGATCCGATAATTTTAGTGCAGACTGAATTAAAATTTTGACGATCTGATTCACATTGCCTCGCTATTTGCATCTAATGCAGTTCTTATCTATTTAATAAATCCTCTTTTTAACTTAAGTTATCATAGATAGTATTTTAATTTATGTTCTATTAATTAGATCTCTAAATATCTCCACTTCTTTTCAATTGTCTTGCACTTGTATTTATAGAGAAATCAACTTCACAAAAATCGCTAGAACCTCCCACAGATTGAACATGCCAACGTTTCTTCATAAATCGATATAGTCAGTAGCAGTTCATGCATTGCTTGAATCCTTTAGAAACCGCTACAACCTCTACAGCATCTAGTGATTTCTATTCAACACCTTTTTTCTTGTAAAAAAATTACAAACATGTCTTCCGTTTCAGAAAGTTGCAATTGGATAAATTCCAAACTAATTCATTTAATTATGTAACTTGCCCTAAATTTAATAGATAAAATTACATACAAAATGAATTCAATCAAAATATCACTTAGAAAAATGGATTTCTTCCAAGCAAGCTTTTAAATTTGTTTATAATAAGTTTGCGCAAAATTTACTACCAAAACTCCAAGTTTTCTCGAAAAGTTTAGGGTTAAGTACGATTTTGGTCCTAAGATATAGATTGAAAATTTTTTTCATCCCCAACTTTTTTTTGTATATAAAATGGTCTCTAAGGTTTAACTTGAATTTAAAATCGTCCCTAAGGTTTAAAAAAGTCAAAGTTCTATTTCTACCTTTGGACTTGGAAACACACCGAATAATCCATGCAAATTCTTACAAGGTTCAACCTAGGAAGTTCTATACACGATTCTACAAGGAAATCCGTGATTTCCAAAAGTTTGTGAAATTTCCCATGCAACAACAAAAGCAAAGAATTGCTACCAACGCAAGTTGGCACAAATGGATGAGGGTCTGTGTCCCTTAACCATTTCTCCCGGGTTCGATACTCACTGGAGGATGAGAATAGAGATTGCTTGCTTGGGAGGGTCGCCCACTTTGTGTGCCTCTGCAGTATCCAAGGGATTAGTCATTGGGCTTCCGACCTAATGAATACCCTGGTGCAAACAAAAAAAAAGCAAAGAATTGCTTTCAACAGAGGCCATCCACAATAAAAGAAATGCGAAATCCATAATATTGGTTTAAGCAACGTAACGATTTGGTTCTACATTGCATAACGGATACGGTAATACCATACAATTACCTCCTTCAACATCCTTATAAATATCAAATCGGGGGCCATTGACTACTCCCTTTCTCGCACCAATTCCCTAGGTACCCCCTTAGGACTCAACTTTTACTACCAAATATAATCCTTCAAATACACAACTATGGCACCCTGGCCTAGGTTACTTATTCTCTTAACATTTTTCTCTAACACTTTCTCTTACACATTCACCATAATCAACAACTGCCCTCATACTATATGGCCTGGTACACTTGCTGGTTCAGGGAGCCCTAAACTATCAACGACTGGATTCCAGTTGGACTCAGGCCAAAGTGTCAGACTAACCACGGTACCAGGATGGTCGGGACGAATATGGGCAAGGACGGGTTGCAAATTTGATGTCACAGGAGCTGGCAAATGCCTAACTGGTGACTGTGGGGGAAAACTGGAATGTGATGGAAATGGTGCAACACCTCCTACCTCACTGTTTGAGATAACACTCGACGGAGCCAATGGACAAGATTTTTACGATGTCAGCATGGTAGATGGCTACAATTTGCCGTTAGTGGCTCTACCACGAGGTGTATCTGGTGAAGCCTGTAATGCTACAGGATGCGTGACTGATATCAACAGAGGTAAGAGTTCAAAAGTACATAAAGAAAATAAACTATACAACTGAAAGCTAACATGCGAGAATAAAAAGGGTACCTTATAGAATTATAAAAAAATGCAATGGTATAGGTTGCCCTAGAGAACTTCAAGTGCTTGGTGAAGAAGGAAACCAGCGTGGTGTAGTAGGGTGCAGAAGTGCTTGTGAGGCATTCAAGTCGGATCGGTACTGCTGCGCTGGACAATATGCTAACCCAAAGAGTTGCCAGCCTACATTTTATTCAACTATCTTCAAGAAGGCGTGTCCTAGAGCTTATAGTTATGCATTTGATGATGGAACCAGCACTTTCACTTGCAAAGCTAGTGAATATGAGATTGTTTTTTGTCCCTACAGGTTTACAACTATGCATCATCTTCCACAACTGTGATTTGTTTCCCTTCTCTTTTTGTTTATTGCCACATTTTCATGATAAACCCATCCAATAACTAACTAACATTTTACATTACAATTTACAACACAGGATGAAAAACCAAAATCATACACCACCACCTAGAAAGCCCAAGCGTAAGCAAGTTACTTCCTCATCAAATACTCTCTTGCCCTTACCAGCGCCTATCATTCTCTTGATTCTCGATCTTCTTTCTCAGTGTTTCTAAGACACGAACATTATTGATATGGAATGACGAGAAACTCCAGGAGTGCTTCTCAAAAGAGGGAGAAAAGAATCCCTGCTCGTGAGATTGAAATGAACAAGCAAGAATAATATTAGCAATCAGCGAACAAGATTTACAATCTTGCAAGACATTCTTTGGAGGGGAACAAGCATAGTCAATGTAATCAGGAAAATTAGAATCCTGAAATTCATTCTCCCATGTTTGGCAGAATTTAGTTAACAAAGTAATATTTCAAAAATTATATTAGCCAGCTAATACAAGTCAACTAAAAGCAGAGATAACAAATAATAATTCACTGGAAAAGAAACTACAATGTGAGTATTATGGAAACAGGAACATGTAAGAAGGATTTGATAAGAACTCATTCACCAATCATAAAAGTACCAATTCTTCTGGGGTGGATTTGTTGCTGCTGTAATGTTATTATCTCTGACATGGGCAAAGTATTTCATCAACTAGTACTTTTAACCCAAGGATTGAGTATAAGTTTACAACATACACAATGGAACACTTCTTCGACTCAATTCTTCAATTCTTCGTCTTTGCCTTAGAATTTGGAGCTTTTTTTGGAGCTTTTTTCTTTACTGTCTTAGGTTGTGGTTTTCCTCCAGTACTTCTACCTCTTTTCTTTTCAGCACCCTGTATCCAAATCTTATACAATTTAGTATGTATGCAGCAGCATTTTCATTTATAAAGGGAGAATCTGAAACCAAGAAAACTTTTTAGGAACTTACTGTTTTCTTGTCACCCTTCCCTTTGGATTTACTGTGAGTTTCTTCCTCAGCATGCTCATTTTGATCAGTTTGGGTGGCCTTTGGCATCTTGCCAGCTTCCTCATCTGAATCGAAGGCAAAACCATCCAGTGTCCCTTCTCACATGAAAGGTTAAGATGTGAGTAAAGGAGTTTATTCATAATATAAAGGAAAAACTACCAGAAATAAAAGCCTCAATTTGGTAGATGCAAATAACCTTCAACCATAGTTTCAGCTTCATATACATTAGATTGTGGCTCCAGCTGTATGAAGTCATTCATAATGGCCTCTATCTGATGAAGAAATATTAAGAATAACATCAAAATATCAGTTAAACATAATGACAGCAGATATTTATATAATCCTTGTCAGGGCTGATACTGATGAATAACACAAATAAAAAGTAGAAGAGAAACCTTGACAATAAATACAGATTTATAACTCAGGATAGTAATAATTGCGTCAAACAATTTTCAAATATGTGAGTAAATACGAAAATATTAGATAATCAACAGACCTTTGCCTCGGACTGTCCAAAGCTAACCTGAACAAATAACAAGCTCGTATCAGTGTTTGAAAAATACAAGCAGGAAAGGTTTGATATAACTCGATCATGAAGGTAACTAGCCACAAGGACATTACAAATAAAATTTTAAATGCAGATTACATCCAACTTAATTACTTACCACACAAAATGTCCGGCAAGGAACTATAGATGTTTTGTATATAGTTCCTGAAATGATGCCAACAATACAAACAATCAGAAACAATTTGTCACTGCCTAAAACTAACACAGAAAATGGAATATACTTATAATGAACATATTATAAAGGCATATAACTTAGGAAAGGAATGAAAATATATTACGAGAAGTTTTTTCTTTCTTTTTTCTCTCTTTTTAAGCTAAAAAACTGAGGTAATATTTATGATGATTTTTATTTAAATAAAAAAAACAATATAATATGTCATTAAGAAGAAAAGAAAGTACTGTGCTTATGATTCCGATATTCCTATTTTTAAAATACGAAGCATGAGTCCTTTTGTATTTTGGGAACTCCACATGTAATAATTTTGCCATAAGAAGTAAGTTGACATTACTAAACTGTACTCTGTTTTTTCTTCACATACTCACGCTACAATATTATGATTAAGAAAATATTTGTCTATGTCTTTATATTGATGAAACTCTCTGATTTCTTTGGGAATCAGAAAATATATGAGCTAAAACAAAAAGTACCTTTCAAGTCTAAGTGCATTTCCTGATCTCTGGATGCAGAATCTGAAATTATAACCCGGCCTACAGCTCCCACATCACCACTGAGATCTATGGAGTCACCTTGGCACTCAACAAGAGCCTGCAAAACCAAAGCTCCTCCTCAGGTACCCTTTCCATTCTCATGAATTAAGAAGAGAACATAACAACATGGCCCTTCCAATTACAAAACACAACATACAGCAAAGAAAAATCCATAACATATAGTTGCTATCCTACCTTTGTGCGTTGAACTTTCTCAGAAAGCACCAAAGGCAGCCTTGAAGAGGAGACCTGCAAATTACAAATAGCACGCAAAATCAGGATGCTGGACTAGATAACAAGATAGCTTATGATGGCCATCACTTATTTCAGTTTCAAAGTCATGGGAGTGTGGTGAGTCATTATAATTAATTAATTATTGTAGTCATTCTTACATTTGTCTCAATGAGCTTTTCACAAGTTTCTTCCTCCTCAGCCTCCAGATCTCCACCACTACCTGTCCCATTTGTAGAAACCACAAGCACATGGCCAGAAATCCATAAAAAGAGAATGGAGTGATATCTTACAACTTATATGCCCATACTAACCCATTCCATACCTCTCTCCTTTGCACTGCCCTTTGTTTTCTTCCCTTTCACTGGTGAATGATCTTCTTCTACATGAATTGGTTTCTGAGAAGACTTTCCTTTTGAACCCTTTCTGGATGGAGACTTTCCATCATTGCCAAGGATAATTTTATCCTTAGCTTCTTCACTAATCAATTAAGGTATTTGTTGCTGAGAAGCTTCCACCTGATTGTTACGAATTTCTTTTTTGGGGCTATGATCAAGGCACGACTCAGAATCCGATGATAGACTCAAAATTGGATAAACAGATTCCTATGCAAAAACATTTGACTAATCAGCAACCAGAAAGTAATCGCAGCCAAGCGTTAGCAAGCCAAACACATTTTTCTTATAAAATACAAGGGAAAATATGCTTCCTTTTTTTCTGGTGATATATCATTCTTAATCCTTTACCTATCCGACCCTGCAATGCTCATATTGGTGTTGTAGTAGGAAACAGAATTATTCTAAGGACGAGAAAAAATGGTATACTGGTTAGATATTCTATGCTTGATGGATTAGAATCCTCTTGATGTTCAAGGATGAAATATCAATAGCTTCTCTAAAACTACTGATCCCACCTAAGAATTAATGGGGCAAGGTTCTTACTTTATGCTCGACATGCATGTCATTGTTTGAATCAATGCCAATCTTCCTTTCCTCTATGTCTCCTGCATCATAAGAGACCAAACGACAATTCAATAAAGTAGCAAATTGTAAAATGATTGTTGCATGCTATCACTAGATAGAAACAAAGCCTGATATGTTAATGATATCATGTTTTTAGGGGGGAAATAAAACTATATGCAGATTGGTTTTAAATTAGAAGTACAAAAAAATAATAGCTCCAATGTGTGTAAGTCATGGGTCTTTTGTGTTTAATTGATTCCAAAAAAAATCCCCTAGATTTTACTTATATTGAGAGTAAAATTTGGAAAATTTTAGAAATATAGAGAAGGCATCAAACGCGGGAGACTCTCTCAGCAATTAGTATAGATAATCTATACAGCCTTTTTTCTGTTCTGTTAATAAACAATTAATTAGGATTGCATCACTCATGTCCTAGACCTCTGAACTTAAATGTTCTATTTACTCATCAATACAGAACTCTAAACACAAATACAAATCAGTATACCTTCTGCATTTTGCTTCTCTGATTTCTTTCTTCTAGATGACGTAGTACAACCTTCTATTTCAACAGCAGCTACTTCTAATGTCTTTCTAGGTGAAGACTTATAACGGCTTTTGCCAAGACCAGTGCTCCTGCTCTTACTCTTATTCTTACTCTTACACTTGCTGATCTCCAGAGATGATCCTTCAGCATCAGTCTCATCCCCAATTGATAGGCTATCGTCATGTACGGACTTGGAATCAGATGACAGTATCAATGGCGAATGCGATGGCACCTAGTCAATAATAATAAAATTTATCTGAGGATGTAAAGCATGGTAACTCATCATCTATCCCAATGGAAACTGATCAAATTACCTGAAAAGAACGCAACCAATCTGGGGAGCTCTCCCTTGAATCACTCATTGCTGTTTCTCTGTGTTGATTGCTAAAAGTAATATATACATGTATAACATTAAAGTCAGTTGCATGATATAGGAGGTGGCAAACAGGCATGTCCCCTCCCCAGCCCGCCGTGCCGAAGCCCGCCACTAAACCGGGCAGGCCAGCAGTCTGAAAATCTTAGCCTGCCCCGCGCCATAAAGCTTTTTTCCTTTTGTAAAATTTGAGACAAAATTGTTATACTGTTAATTAAATGAAAAATAATCTAACCAATTAACCATAATATATCCTTGATTAAAATTACTGCAACAAAAAATGACCAACTTAAACTTCATATTCACAAAAAACATGTTTCATCTTTTAACAGAAAACAAAAAATACAGCAGCTCACAATTATATATGATATACAAGCTCAAATTGAACTTCCAATTCATCTGATTTTCAAACCCTAAATTTTAAGGATTAAATTATATACTTTCCACTTCATCTGATTTCTCAAAATAAACCTCCAATTCATAAGTGAGCTTTCTCAAAATTAAAAAGAATGGGTCGGAATGAAAGTGGTAAAAAATGCAAACCTCAAAGGCTGAGACAGTTGGGGAGGCAGAGGCAGGGAAACACTGGATCAAGGAGGCTGGTGTCTGGAGCAGGAAGTCAGAGGCAGGGGACCGCTGGAGGCAGAGGCAGGATCATACAAACAACTTTCATGACTTAAATTTGCACATTTTCAATAAAAATTGTAACCAGTTATTTTTTTTACGATGATATGTACAAATCGCTTATAGTACACAACTACAAACTAACTGGAAATAGATATGAGCTTGGATGCATGATTATATAGTGCAGTGAGGTGAATTTTTGTCTCTGTTGTTAACATGAGATGTCTCCAAGAAACATTATAATATTCATGAATTCACACAATGTTTGCTCTAGGGAACCAAAGAGCATACACACTGGACTAGGCAAGTAATGCTTAACTATGGCATAAGTTGCTAAGAGGCTGCAAGCACAAAGGAATTGTGAATGACCCTTTGAAACTTTAACAATTTCCATTATAACAATAATCTTAGCAAATTCCGTGACACATAAAACCCTTGAAACAAAGGTAATTTTGTCAGCCCAAAACTTTGTACCGACATTATTAATTGTATTCCAATTCCCCCTTTAATAATTTGTAAAGAATTAAAAAAATAAATAAATTCACTATTTATATTGAATTAGCTAGAGGCAGATGCATGTTTACCAAGTGATGCAGGATTGTTTATCATTTCACTGGTAATTGAATATGTGTCTCCAAAGGAGAACTTAAATTCAGGGAACTTTGATGAGTTCAAATCTAGCAGCATATAATACAATCCATAGTTGAAGAGTGTAGCAATGAAAATGTACAAAATTTCAATAAGGAAAAGTCTAGAGGGCCAGCAATTTTATTGAATTTTGTCCAGCATGTAACCAGCAGAGAAAGGTGAGCCATTGGATGAAATCTCACACCAATCTCACACCATCAAATCATCATTGATGGCTAACAATCACAAAAGTTGCTGGCTCCCTAGCATTGCTCTTTCAATAAATATTACTAAACAGAGGCAAGAACGAACAACCATCATTCAGCAACAAATATTACAAAACACCAACAAATAATCACACTATTACCAAATTCAAAAAGAATGAAAACCAGATAAACCCAATCATAAACACTATTACCAAATTAAATAAAAAATCAACCAAAAATCACCTTGCAAATCTAATTAAAAATAGCTTTTCACTTTGTACCCTAAACACCAATTAAATCACATGAACCAAAATTAATTTGAGGGAAAACAGCACAGTTCAATGCTTATGAGTTTACTGAGAAAAAAATGGCAACAGCAGCAGAACAAATCAGTTATCATTTATCACAAATTTCATATTCAAAACACAAATAAATAATCAAGTAATCAGAGACATTCAAAATCACAAATCACTACTTCAAACTTCAGAGACATTCAAATTCAATAATCCAAAGTATTCAACAGAAATCACAGTGCCACTAACCTTCCACCACAGCAGGACGTCAACGGCGAGACGACGGCGCAGCAGCTGGAAGCCTCGAACAGCAGCTTCACCGGCAGGAGCTAGAAGAGAAGCTCTGGCCGTATGCCTTTGGGACAGGGGAAGGAGGAGGCCGCGAAGACGCAGACAACCACGGACGGCGGCGGCGGTTCCGGCGACGAAGTTGGGTTTTGGGTCTCGGCGTCTGGGCAACCTTAGGGCTAGCTGCTTCGATGTTCGAAGGAAGGGGTGTTTGGTGTGTGTTGGGGAGGGGGGTTGGGTTTTAACTTTTTTGTTTTTTAAAAAAAAGGGAAAACGACGTTGTTTTATGCGAACCGGTCGATTTCCGGTCCGATCCAACCGGCCGGTTACCGTCCGGTTCATCGGTTTCTGAACGATTTTTGTATAAGCGGTTTTAAGGGGGGACTGGAACGTTTTACCCACTGGTCTCCGGTTGAACCGGTTCAACCGGCCGGTCCAGTTCGATTTTTAGAACATTGATATTTAGAGATCTAATTAATAGAACATAAATTAAAATACTATCTATGATAACTTAAGTTAAAAAGAGAATTTATTAAATAGATAATAACTGCATTAGATGCAAATAGCGAGGCAATGTGAATCAGATCGTCAAAATTTCAATTCAGTCAGCACTAAAATCATCGGATCGGATCCAATATATACGTTTTTTTAGTTTGGATCTGATCCGCACATTTGCAAATCGAATATATTTGCAAAATATAAAATATTTTAAAAAAACTTATTTTTATTAAAAAATCAATATTTTTTTTACTTTTTTAACTTCTAAAATATTATTAAACATATTTTTTCTAAATAATAAAAATAAAATAATACAACATATATAATAATTATTATTTGAAATAAAATATAAAAAAATTACTTATTTATTTATATTTTGCAAATTTATAGAATATGCGAAAATCTACCTGAAATTCGCAATTCGATCTCATTAGTGTGCGAATCGAATCTAATCTTATATCAATATACTGTGTATACACATATAAAAACAAAGTCAAACAAATTAAATAAAAAAAACATTATATAATAGTGATATATTTGTGCATGTTTTTGGGATAAAAAAAATTTACAAATAAATGAAATATAGAATAATTTGTTTAAATATTTTATAACAATTTTTTATTAATTTTTTAAAAAAAATATACATGTTTAGTGTAGAATGATAAAGATCATTATAACAGTTAGTTACTTTGCTTGAAATTAGTCAATTTAATCTTACTATTTATATTTATAATGGAAGATTCAAATGTCAATTCAGTCACATCTAGAAATTATAAAAAATTTCACACATTAGAATTCACCTGAGCTTCACGTAATTTGCTAGAACCTCCCACAGATTTTTTTGGAAATCACTATAGTCTCTAACAATTTCTGTTCAATACCTTTTCTCACATAATCTGCGCTAGCTTGTAGCGGATTATATTTAAATTAAAACTGCTACAGCTAATAGTAGTTTACATAGGGTAAAAAAAAAGTTACAAACATGTCTTTCATTTCAAAAAGTTGCAATTGGATAAATTCAAAACCAATTCATTTTAATTATGTAACTTGTCCTTAAATTGATTCATAAAACAAATTCCAAAGCAAATATTCAAAATCCTTTAAATACATTAAATAGGATTTCCAAAACAAAAATATTAACAAGCTCTCGTAGCTCAGTTAGTTTGACTCTCAACGAGAGCAATTATATAAGATTTTACCTATTTTTGGTCTATGGTGGATTCAAAACTTGTTATTTAGGTAAACCTTTTTGCTAAGATTTTACCTATCTTTGGTCTATGGTGGATTCAAAACTTGTTATTTAGGTAAACCTTTTTGCTAAGATTTATTCTGAATGGCAACTTGCTTTGGCTTTCTTGGCTTAATAAATTTTCTATCTTTATAACATAAAAATACTTTGTATACACAAGTGAAATTCAACTGTTCTAAATGTTCCACTAATTAATATTAATGGTATGTTACAAAAATGATAGAGTAAAAGCAACAGTCATGGTTACCATTACAAATTTATGGCATCAAATTTTTAAAATACATAATATCATTCAATACAAAGTTGAATCTGCCCAGACGACAATGAAAAACTTGCAAGAAAATATCATAAGGCTCAAATACAGGGTAAATCTTTTTCAATACTCAAATGTACAGAGAAAATGCAAGTTTGATATATACACTATGCTCATACTTGCAAATAACTAGGTCTGCCTTGATCAAGTCCTTCTCTTTTAGCCCAATAAATGTCACACCCAATAGATGATAATCTGATTTGGTGGATAAAGAAATGTGGTCTCAATTTAACATGTAACTGGGTATATACTTTTCAAGTTTTTCAAATCTTAACAGATTCATTAAAACTTGCAAAGCGAGGACATCGTAACCATCTGTCTGTCACTTCCTGTCTGAAGCACCTGTGGAATCTCAAGATTCTTCACAACCCCATAACCATCCTCCTACTCAAACTCCAGTAGATGCAAACTTTAGCATAAGTGGCAATGCTTGTTCCTACATCTAGAAAATAAGTATATAGGTATCAATATTTCATTTTCTAATATAAACCAATTCTATATTTATCTGCAATACAAATGTTTATAAAGCTCCTTGATAGTACATGCTTCTGAACCTGCACAAGTTACATTAAACTCAGACAGCCAGCAATTAATCAGAGAATGTAAAGAAAAGATAATAGAATGACAACTTTAAAAATGTAAGCTATTCCATCTCTGGTGAGTCTGCAAAAGTAGGAAGACATTCAGGAAGGAAAAATGAAAAAAAAAAGAAAGAGTAGTATTTTTTACATACTTCATACTTGACTATTTTGAGCATATTAGGAACCTTACCTGCATTGATCAAGGTTATCAAAAATTACCCTGATTAGAATTATCAGCCTAATAGACATGACTGCCAATGGTGCACTATTCTAACGGAATTAAGATAAACAAGATCTAAAATAAAATAGTGCCACTCACAGCAATAGTATTAGTAATTAACGCACCAACTCTTGGAAAGTTATGCATTGTAATTAGATATTCGCTAGAAACTACAAAATAGCCAGCTAGAAAAGGGTTACAGTTAAGTAAATTGTTGAATGCTGATACATAGTACATCATTTTAGGTCCTAAATCAAATATAGGCATCATAAAGTCTGAGTTTCATCTTGTAGCCAGCTAAATGTCTACTTCCCACCAAGGTAAGCAAGAAACTAAAGTCATCTGAATACTAAACCAGTCAAGCTACTTTAAGTGCCACATTACATTATTACTGAAAATATAAGGAGTTCTCAAAGTGGATGGACATACATGTTGTCCACCAATAGGTAGTCCATTTATTCAATTGCTGTAATTGATACTCATCTAATAGTAAAAGGGAAAAAGAAAAAAAGATCCAAAAAGGAAGGAAACATGTATCTAGCTCATATCCATGTCATCTCCAACTTGGTTGCAGATAGGACTGACAGCAGAAAAAAATCTCTCGAAAGGAGAAGTATGGAATTGTGCATCCCGTCTACGCTTAAAACCACAGCCATCGGACGATGAATTATCCGCATCGAGCTTTCTTCGAACACCCCTCACTGCTTGTTCCTCTGCTGTTGTAAGGGGGAAAATTTGACCACTTGCTCTACAAAGCGAGCTGTGGTTATCATACAAAATTCTCTGGTTACAGTTTTTATCACAGATGTGAGTTAGCCCTGTTAGCTTGCAGCGATACATGTTCCCACAAACATTTTCGTTTTCACATTTCCAGTCGCACTTATGTACAGGATTTGGTCCATCACGGCCCAAAATACTCGACATATAAATAACATTTGCAGGAGCGGCAACCATAGATTTGCCATATACCTCCATTCCTTTAGTGGAAACAACCTCTTAAGAATTCTTCCACACTTCAACTTCAATGCCATGCCCTAATCCTCTGCGGGTCACACAGCAACCACAACAACACATATTTTAGTCACACTCAAGTGGAAAGATACCTAAGGATTTACACTTTTCAATAAGGAACCTTTAATTATTTCGTTTAGTGATTTCACTTAACCTTTTCTTCTACAAGAACTTTTAATAATCTATTATTTCCATTCTTCTACATTTAAAAAATAATGGAATTCAACTCAAAATCCTATCACCTATTACAATAGAAAGATCGAGTTTTAAAAGCAGAACGGATTATTATACGACCTAAATCTAGAATCCGACTCATGTAATTATTGTTTAATTAGATCATTAGATGACAAATAATATTAAAAATTAAAAGGCATCAATAATATTTAAAAAAAAAAAAACTGGTTGACTGCTTTTTTATTTTTCTTTAATAAGCATTTGACTATTTTCTAGTACTTTCCTTTCTTTCTAGCTAAATAAATATATTCGCCCCCTCTTCATACACGCAAGCACTCCCTCTCACTGTGTCAAACCCAGTGACGCGTACCACCCAACCAAACACGTACACGTAGCACACCTGCCCAACAACCGGCTCTTCCAGTCACCTCATCATTCCCCTTAACTTTCCAAGTCAAGCATTCGACGGAAACACGTCACACCACAGCGTCACCTTTACCTGCCACATCGGTAACCAGTACCCAGCGTCACCTATATACATTCCAAAAAAAAATAATTTGACTAAAAAATTACCCAAGTGAACAAAAATATAATTTTTTTTTCTCTTTTCGTTTTCTGTGTCTTTCTTTCCGTCGCCGGTTGCACATTCCGGCGAAGTCGTCGCCTGAAAACTCTCAGGCTTAGGAAATTTTTTTTGTTTCGGAGAGAAAAAAAATGTTTCTTTTTGATTGGTTCTATGGAATTTTGGCATCACTGGGTCTGTGGCAAAAGGAAGCGAAAATCTTGTTCCTAGGGCTTGATAATGCTGGCAAGACCACCTTGCTTCACATGCTCAAAGACGAGGTAGGTTTATTTAATCTAAACTTTTTCAAATTAACTAATTAATTGATTGATCAATTTATGAAGCAATTGTTGAAAAAGTTTTGAAATTTGTGTGTTTTCTTTGTTGTCGTTGTTGTTGTTGCAGAGGTTAGTTCAGCATCAACCAACTCAATACCCAACTTCGGAGGAGTTGAGTATTGGGAAGATCAAATTCAAAGCCTTTGATTTGGGGGGACACCAGATTGCTCGCAGAGTCTGGAGGGACTATTATGCTCAGGTTAATTCTTAGTTTCTTTGTTCCTTTTTCATGGGGTCACCATAGGTATTGGAGGATTGAACCACAAAGCTCTCCTTTATAACATAGTTGCTTATAGCAGTCTCCTCCAGCTGAGCTCCATGCTCATTGGTGGCTTTGATGACGAGTTTCAAACTTTCAATGCCACTCTTCTAATTGTGTTGTCTTGTTATTAATATTGTGTAGGGTGGTTCGCTTAAAATTTGGAAATTTAAGTTCTTATTGTTATTCCTGTTTTTTATGTTTCTGACCATTGTTTTAAAAGTTGGACCAACCTTCTAGGTTAAACTGGTTAGACCATGAATTATTATTTTTTTAGATAACATACCTTTCAATTCAACCACAATTCAGTAATTGTTCGGTTACAATTTTGACTAGTTAAGCCAATGGAACCTCCTAGTTAAGCCAATTTATGCATGAATGCATGCTGTGAGCTAAAATTGATCCAAGTATGTGGCGAAAAGTGACCGCAATAGTGACAGATAAAATTGAATTCAAGGAGTATTTTATAGATAGAAGGAATGTGCCACTGGCTTTTGTTCTGTGATGTCTATTATCTCACATTTATTTATCCTAATATTTAATCAACAAAGCCTTTTCCCACTAGATGAGGTTGGGTACATGGTTTAAAAATGTAGTGTCATGTTCATGCATTGGGATGCAACAAAGTTTTACGTTCGCTGCAGGTCTTACACAACCCTACATGAGACGTCATTGCATCCTAGCCATGCGTTGCTATGCGACACAGTTTTATGTTGGCTGTCGCAGGGATTGGGACCGGCTATGTAAACATAGGCCGAGTTAGTCCTAATCTTTGGAGTATATAGTTTTTCTCCTTGGACTAGCAGGTTGAACTGTAAATTTTATTTCATGTAGGTGGATGCTGTGGTTTATCTGGTTGATGCATATGATAAGGAACGGTTTGCAGAATCAAAGAAGGAACTGGATGCTCTTCTTGCAGATGAGTCACTGGCGAAAGTACCTTTCCTTATATTGGGAAACAAGATTGACATACCTTATGCTGCATCGGAGGAGGAGCTGCGTTACCACATGGGACTGACCAACTTCACCACAGGCAAGGGAAAGGTCAATCTTGCCGACTCCAACCTCCGCCCTCTGGAGGTGTTCATGTGCAGTATTGTCCGCAAGATGGGGTATGGCGAAGGCTTTAAGTGGCTTTCTCAGTACATCAAATGATGAAAGAAGATATAGACAAATAAGTATCCTCAGTGTTGTTGATTTACCTTCAACTGGATTGAATATCAGCATTTGGCTGTGTAGTTTCCAGGGTGGTGGTTACCCCTGGAGAATTCATACTTAAATGAGTAGTATTGCCTTTTTTCTTATTTTTTTTTTCATTCTTTATATTTCTGAAAACATGCTTGCTAATTTACTGCTTCAATATCGTAGTTTGGTACCGGGCCTCATTAATAAAAACTACTATAGGTTATAGCTAAATCCTTATTCCATGGAATGGACATAACATTTTCATAGTTCCCATTTGTGATGTCTCCTATATATTGCTCAAACAATTACATATCTCATAATGCCAACTACCACTCCATCAACGTTTAAACAAAGGCCTAGCTCCACATGACGACATAATTCTAACTATTGAAACAAATTGGTAGCTGGCCGAAATCTTATCAGAAATTAATTGTCAAAAAAGTATATGATGCACACCCAACCACCATATTTTATTCAATCATCACCATAATTTCCATCAATTGTTCTAATTGTTGTAAGAAATATTAATGCTACAATTGGACAGAAGGGATAGGTTTAGGAGCCATGTAAGATCATGCAGGTATTCGGCTCTTAGAATAATGATATCTATTCAACTCTAGAAGGGGTGCTCCTTAAGAAACATCTTCATCAGAAGCACCCACCATAGAGTTAAATTACACTGCACATGAAAGCTTCATACATGATCCATTGAATATACATCAAAGCGTTTGAAAGGTTCATAGATTAAAATCTACACTGATAAATTTACAAGATATACATACAAGCTATACAAAATAGCACCAACCTATCACTAGTTTGTTACATAACTCTTTTAACAAGTTTACTGCTTCTCCGTTATCATGTCATCTCCACAAATCAGTAGTTCTTCAAATTCAAGCTCCAGCTGCACAAAGCAAATCTAAAATTCAGTAAACAAGTGAAATCAAATCATATCAACAAAATTCGCACATATAAGTCACCTGTGCTTGATTATGTGCCAGCTTCATCCTTCTGTACTCTTCTTGTGCCTTCTTAGAACGGAACATGGCTTGTACACGCACGACAGACCTCTCAACACGTTCTTCAGCTTGTTTCCTACTAGTCCTAAAGAAGTCCTCCTCTATGTCGCTTCCCTGTGTCTCATCTTTCATTTCTTGGTCATGATTGACCTGGAGACCACGGAAACCTTTTCTCTTCAAACGCCAACGCAGGATTACTTTCTCAAGCACTCCAACAGACCAAATAATTTTGCGATATTGCTTCCTGGCTTGAAATCCCCTGAAAGCAGCCTGCATTGGAATACATGCAATTAATCTTCCTCCTCAGTGTAAACTATAATAAGACGCAACGTAGAAGGAAAATAATCAACCGGTCAAATGTGCTCAAGTCCTTGGATGAGAATACCCTCATGACTTGTTGAACAAGTCATGTTAATAAACAATCAATTTTCATGGAGGAAGAGCAGCTCATACCTGAATTCTAATAACCTGGCGTTTCATGTGGAGAAATTCTCTTCTCAACTTAAATGTACGGTATCTATATTGGATTCGAGCAGCGGCTGCCATCGTTTTCCTTGTCTCATAGTTGCGGAAAGCATGCTGGATCTTCATTGCTGCCACTATTTGGCGTTCTTGATCCTCTGGACTTAAAGATTCAATTTTCATAGATCGCAATTTTAGAGAGTGCTCCCTAAATGCAGATTGTATCCGTGCTGCTGCCTCAGCTGCAGTGCGGTAAGATGCCAGTGTCTCCTTGAGATAGAGTTGGTCCTCGGTAAGGTTCTCAGTGTTTCCTATATCCACTGTGGTGGTTTCCAGTGGGCCACTGATATTTCCGGCTAGGTTCATGTCATTGACTTGCTCGACCAGAGACTTTTCTGAAAGATAAGCCGCTAACCCATCATAGCCCTTAATATAAGCAAGATCAGCAGCAGTACATCCACCAGGATTTTGGGGAGTTGGATCTGTGACCAAATTTGGCTTTGCCCCAAAAGACAAAAGAGTTCCAACCATTTTCTCCCTGCAGACACAATTACAAAATGGAATAAACAATGAAAAGTTCATTGACTTTCATCATTCATCAATAGATTATAACAAAATAATTGAAAACGAAAACAATGAAGCCATTTAGGTAAAATGCAGTTGCCGACTCACAGATGAGCTGATACTTAAATCAAGTAGGGTTTGTGTATCAAACCTTCCATAATATGCTGCCCAGTGTAGAGCTGTCCATCCAAATTTGTCACGGAAATCAAGAGACAAGCCGGACCATGAAAATAAAGAAACAGCCCAAGTATATCCCAGAATTGCACACAAATGAATTACTCCTTGCCCTTGTTTATCATGTTCAGTAGTCTTAACACCTAAGCTGATTCGTTCCAAAAGCCATTCCTTTAATCTGTTTTTCAAAGCAATTTGAAACAAGTCATCTTTTGCTTGTGGAAATGGAATTGTATTTTCCTCAGTTGATTTCATCAGGTATTGCCAGCTTTTAGAAATAAAAGATGTTTTAAAGGCAAATTTCCTAGCCTCTTTCAGCGACTTGGGTGACACTTTACTAGAGAAAATATCAAGGCTCTTTTTTGTATCAAAAAGCAAATTAGTAAGCCTAATTTGAAGTCGAAATTCTTCCCAGTCGTATTTCTGTTCCATAAAAGCAGTAGGATCGTGCAATAGTGGTGTCCGATACTCAAAGTTAACAACTTGACTAATTGGTTTACGGCCATCAAAGCTCAAGTAGAGATTCACAAATCCAGGAGAATGCGGTGATACCCAGCATCGGTAGACTCCAAGCTGAACAGTTTCTACAGGAATACTTGCATCACTGCAGACACAATATAGATTGGACTTTGCAAGGTGTTGATAGTCATTATGAAATAAACCAGTTACAAGGATCTGCAAAAAGCAAAGGGACTCAGAGTTTAGTCATAACTGTGCTACACATGATAACACATTGAAAATGCCATTTTTAACAATACTCCTCACGGAGACCCAGATTTCGCAAGCAAATATTATATAGCAGAGGCAAACCTTAGTTTTCTCGGTGGAAGAAGCCCATGTCGGGGACACATCAGTGATAGTAAATACTTGTTCAGGCAGAGAAGATAGCTGATTACCAGCCACCAGTGATGAATATTGCCCCTGAACCGACGAAGAAATTGAGGATTCAAGAGCTGACTCAACAGAACAAGGTGGCGAATCAGATATCATATTGTTTATCCACATTCCAAAGCTGTCCTGACTTTGCAAGCTTGGATTTACCAAAGTGTTCGAGGAATCAACACCAGCTAAAGAGATAGGAGAAGTCCTCTGAAAATCAACACTATCTGGAATACTGTAAGGAACACTATTGCTCTCAACAATTGGCTGAGCTAACTTACTGAAAGAATGAATTTCTGGAACCAAATTGCTTGCTACCTGGTAGAAAAACAAGAGGAAATAAATGAGCAACACAATTTAATCTATACCAACAAAAAAGTTATGTACTTTTACTGTCTATTTACAAATATATAATATATGAAACCAGGTTCTCCAGCCTCCATAAAATAGTTGTAATACTTAGTCCAACATAAACAAGGGCCTGCGTGCACAGTTGGGGGGGAGGGGAGGGAAGAACACCAAACAACCATGCCTTCGTCATTGTTGATAATTTCAAAAATTATGAAGGAAAACCAATTTTGAACTCACTGATACTAATAGATAAAATTCAGCAGTGAGACATTATACATGCAAAAGGCCCAAGCATCTACGAAATTATGTCAATCAAATTCAATAAAGCCCTTCCTTTTACAAAGATTCTATGAAGAGGATGACTGATACGAAAGATGAATTTAAAAGCAGTAATAATAGCCCAGATTCTTGTAGTTTTTGTGCAGCTTTTTTGCTGCATTCTTGAATATTTCATTTTGTTCGTTCCTTTTATTTTAAGAGCATATTTCATCCTTTTGTTAATGGTGATTCACTTCCTTTTTTAAAAGAAAATATATCATCTTACATTGCCAGAGCTCCCTTTCAGAAAACTTTGGTTTTGTTGATTAAAGGATTGAACATTTCCTGCAAAAAGATAAATTTGATGTAATAGAGTCACAAGATTTTTTCCGAACAAGTAATAGAGCACAAACAATTACCACTAGTGACTATTGTAGAGGTGTTGTCGTTTGAAAGCACGAGGTCATCCCATTCAAGTGTATTAAGCTCATGAAGCTTCATTTCATGACTCTCAACCGTCAAATTGTCATTAAATCCTGTTTATAAAAGGAATGAAAACATAATACCTAGTCAAGGGAAGAAAAACTACATAAACCAAGATGGCAGCACTGGTACATAGCAGCATAAACTAAAAGTAACACAAATGGTGGTAGTGGGAGGAATAAAAATGTTTGATGACTAAAGACATATGTGCATTGCATGTGCTCTTCCAATAAATTTCCTTCTATATTTTTCCACTAAAAACCCTTAACATCTGCATTTAAAAGGTCTCCGGCTTCAAAGAAATGTAATAAAAGTTGTTCATATTGATAACCTGAAGAGTATGAATTGTATTTCTTACCACTGGCATAAGCAGTGTTGGTCCCTGAGTCTAATTCTTCTGATAACCATGGTTGGTCAGAGGCTGAACTAGAATGAGAATTTACAGGTGTGACAGGAGAAACTTGTGACTGTATGATAAAATGTTAATTATATTCATTAACCAGATCAAGGGGTATAGCATGTGACACATTAAGCATTAGTGTGTGAGACTTTCTCTTTCTCTTATAAACATAGGATGCGTTTGAATAAGACTCTTCTTTTAAAAGCATCCTTTTTTAGTTAAACTTTTACAGAAAAATAGATTCAGAAAGAGGACAAATCAAGAAGGAAAATGATTTACACAACCTCTTGTGTTTCACGGTAATGAACAAGGACTATGTGCTCCAGCCTCCTGAAATGAAAATAAATATAATTGTAAGACAACTCTATGTGCTTCTATTCAAGTTTAATTGAAAAATAATATGCAAGAAAATACATAACCACCAATTCCTTTGCATATTGATTCACAGTTCAGAATATAGGCATGCATGACATATTGGATTTGGGGGCTTAAGTGATAAAGCTAAACATAGATATACATACTTATCAAGCAACCAATAACATCTACGAACAAGTCCTGGGTTATCTTGGCCATGTGCATAATATACGTGTATCCTTTCTTCGTTACCAACCTGAAAGATACAACGTTAAACAGAATGACCAAAAAGAATGTAAAAGATCAGATAATATGTGCATCATTCATTACTGAGTATATCTAGCATCAGAATTCAAGTGTAACAAAAAAGAAGTAAAGTTTGCACAAACTGAAGATTTAGAATGCAAAAAAGAATGTATTATATAGTCAAACACTACTTTATTAGTTAATTCCTACTCCTAAATCAAACACAAGATGATAAGAGATATCTGAACCAAGTAAATATCAAAATTTCCATCAAGAAAATATCATTCACGGAAGAAAGCACAACAAATGAATATTCATGAAAATGAGAATTCTCACTTTTAAGTGCTCATGTGCTTCTTTAACTGTTTTCCCATCATTTTTCTTCTTCCAGTTGTACCCATCTTTTCGGAAGTTCCTAAGCATTTTGCGGTCAAATAATATAATACGACCACCTGTTTATCAGCACAACAAGAAACATTATCACTAGTGGTTTGCATCCTATTCAAAATCATATACAATGTCTAATGTAGTTAAAACTTGTTACCTAAATGTAAAACAACTAAGTAAAATATCCTTATTTTGAAAGAGAGAAATACCAGAAATCAACTCTAGGGAGACTTTATGAACATGACAAATACACTAGAAGATGCATAAATGTGTCAATACATTAAACATCTTTTCTATTCACTACGAATTGCTTCAACAGGAATGAAGGGCCTAGAAGTCTACGAAAATTACAAATAAGCTGCAAATAACGACGTGGTATATTAAAATCTATTTACAAACAGAAAACTGATGCCGATAGATATAATATATGATTACTTTTGGGCTTATTCACTGGCTTGACATGGATAGTGAAATATTTGGAATTTGAGAGTATAGCATGAATCTCATTGGGACGAAGCCATCTGCTCTTTGCTTCCTCCATGGTGTTTTCAACATCCAGGTCTATTGAGAAAAACAAATCAAGAGAAATGATTAATAGGTTGACCGCTGGCACACAATCAAGAGAAATCATACACAATGAATATATGTGTTGTCAGTTAGTCAGTTGCTCAGCTTCCTTTCAATCCCATCTTACGATATACAAGTTCATACACGTAACTGCATTGAAACAAACATCAGAGCTAGGCCTTCATACCATTTCCTTTCATTAGTTACCTTCCAATATGGTATAGCCTAACAAAACTATAGCAGTATGCGAGTTTGACATCTATTGGTAACACACAATGAGAATTTAATCGAGGTTCCAATATGCTGTATGAACACCTTGTGGAAATCATGAAGTTGACATATTCAGCTCATCGCCAAATGAGAAACTAACAAGTAACAGTCGCTCAATCTAGACATTTTTGACTTAAGAATACCACAAAAATTTCCCCCATATGGAAGAAAGTACATGGAATTCACAAAACTTTATTTTAGTGGAATTGACATAGTTCACTATAGAACACTATCACGTCTTTCGATTCATGAAACTAACCCCACATAGACAATGCTTTGTTATTTTAGGGTAAAAGAATACTATAGCATCAGTGTAAAACATTGAAAGAGTGCCCTTAATAGCAGAAACAACAGAAAATCTTTGGGAAGTTGCCAGAGTCCCCTTAATAATTTGTCAAAACATCAATGATTACTACTGACATAGTAAAAGATTTTGAACTCCAATAGGTATAAACAACCACCAGTACTTCCTAAACCATATTCCGTTGTTGCTTTCAAAAACACCATAAGAGTGAAGAGTCCACACTCCACAATACACAATTTCACACTTCCTTTATCCCCCTTTTGCCTCCACTCCTAGGTTGCACTGAAAATCACAAACTTCCACTTTCAGAAACCAAAGTCAGCTCAAACTTCAACCAAAAGGGGGGAATTTTCAAAATTGAAACTTGAGGAAGGTTTTGAGGGTCAAGTCAACCAAGTCATATGCATAATCCAAGTCCAAAAAAGAGTGATAGAGTGAAGAAGAATGCATTGAAGCAAGTACCTTGCAATGTGTGGAAGCCATGTATCTCTGAACCCACAAGTTGACCCGTTAAGCTTGGTTGCTGCGCCATCATCATTGAACATGAAGAAGAGCTGAAGAATTCAAACCTATGAGAAATTCTCCACTTTTGACAACACCTTTCTTCTTATTCTTCTTCTCAGCACAAGAAAAAACTCAACAATTGCATACCTTACAACCTTAGAAACAAGCAACAGAAGAAGAACAGAAGCTCAGACAACAATAACTCAAAAGTAGTGAACTAATAATATAAGATATTATCTATAAAGGAAGAAAAATGAGAAAAAAAAAAAGAAAAGTGGAAAATCAAAAGGGCAGTGAGAAAAAGCGAAAAAGTTGAGAAATTTACCCGACAGTGGAGAAGGGCCTGTAGTTGGGATTCCAAGAAAAGAGAAAGAATAGTCTCAGCTGAAACAATGACACACTGTTCTCTTTTGTTATCAACTACTATCATAACTAATTATTATTATTTAATATTATATTTATCATTTCCTAAAAACAAAAAAATAAAAAATTGAAAGCCATCTATTTTCTGCAAGGTTTTTCTTTGGGTCCTGGAATAATAATAATAATATAAAGGTTTTCCATTGGTTCGAAAGTCGAAACTTTCATTTTATTTAATATGTGAAAAAATCTTTGAAGATATTAATAATAATGAATTCTCGAAGACGTACTTCTTCATCATGGTCACATGGTGCCATGGCATTGGTGGGTAGAGATGTGCCTGTAGCTTTATAAAAGAATTCTTTCATATATTCGAAGATGAAAATCTTGTATTCCTCTATATGATGAATTGATGATCAATTAAATCTTTTTATTTTTCAATTTTGTTAATAAATTTAGAGACTATTATACTCTTATAATTGATAAATTTAGAATCAACAAGCTAATAAATAAAGATTATAGTAGGACACACCCATTAAATAAAGTAGATTGACACTGATGTCACATAAATAATACATTCATGATAGAATTTAGGGTTTACTTTGCTCACTTTCTTCCTTTTTGAGGTGGTTTTTTTTTTTTTACTAACGAACTCGTAATTTTTAAATAAGTACAAAAATACTATATTATTTAAGCTATAATTCGTTAATTTTTGAGATGGTGTTAAAATATATAGTTGAATAAAAAAATTGTTGTATTTGGACGAGAGAAAAAAAATAAACAGAAAAAAAATATTGATGCTTTTGTTCTTATATTGTAAAATAATTTATTCGATCTATATATAATATTTAACTATCTAATAACAAAGAAAAATAAAAATTATTAATTGGTTATAAAATTAATATTTTTAATATGATTCAATAAGATCAATTTTAATAAAAATTATTAGCACTCTTAAGTATAAATTAATTTTTTAAATTAATTTAAATACATTTTTTAAACAAAAACAAGTTGCTAGAGAGTGCATTCTACATAAAAAGACTACAATAAATAAAAAGTTTACCTAAAGTTTGTCGTCAGAATACATATTAAAAATGATAATTAAAAAAGGTTTTATGGAAAATATAATATTATATTTTTTTGATATATTTAATATGAATTTATTAAAAAAATAAAATAATTTAATAATAATAATTTTAATATATATCTTAAAAACGCATATTTGCTCAAAATAGAAAGCCATTACATCACCGAGGTCCGATGAACAGCATCATTACTTCATAGCGTTAATAAAAATGTGGTTCTCGTTCAACATCAACGGGTTTTAAATGGTTTATCGTTGACTCAATATATATTTGAGAATTCAAGGGTACTTTTGATTTTTTTTTATATATTTTTTATTCATCGAATTTATAAGAAAAGTAAAGAATTGGATGTATATAAAAAAATAAATTTGCTGTTTTTATCAAAATTAAGTCGGTAGTCACCAAGTTACATATCTAACCACTTTTTTAAATTTTAGTGTATAATTAATTAATTAATTAACAATTATCCTCCACATATAAGTTATTTTTTTATACAAGTCTACACAATTAGTTATTTATATTCACACGTGCACGTTTTTCTTCGTGTCGTTACTGCACCTTCTTCTTCTTCTCTTTCGTTATCGTCGTCACCAACACCACATCCTCATCATTCTCCTCTTCTTCCTTCTTTTTCCATTAGAATTTCTTCTTCTCTTTCCTTTTCCTCCTTCTCCTCCATCATTAGTTATCTTGTTATAATTTTGTAGATGAATAATATTTCATTGTTGATAGTTTAAATTGAATGTAATGTAAAAGTTCTGTATTGAAGAAAATATTTTTCTGTATTTACAGCAAATTTGGGTGTAACGCGAAGATATTTGAGTGTATTATTTAAGAATTTTCGGTCTATGTAGCTGATAAGTTCTGCATAATTCAAAACTCTTCTTCTCCCCTCCTCATCTTCTGCTACTTCTTCTTCTTTTTCATCATCATCATCATCATCATCATCATCATCATCATCATCATCATCATCATCATATTCTTTTTTTTCTTGTTTTATCTTCTCAAGTTTCTTCTTGTTTTACTATTTTAACAAAAATAAAAACAAAAAATCAAACAAAGAAGAAGAAGAAACACATAATGCTGCAAAATTACTTGCAAGATGATGAACTTACATTCATTCACCTAAAAGAAAGAAAGAAATAAGGGAAAAAAGAAGAAGAAAAAATGCAGCATTAGAGAAAATATTTTTCTGTATTTGCATCAAATTTGGGTGTAACACAAAGATATCTGGGTGTAACACAAAAATATTTGAGTGTATTGTTTAAGAATTTTCGGTATATGTGTGTTGATAAGTTCTGCATAATTCAAAACTCTTCCTCTTCCTCCTCCTCATCTTCTGCTGCTTCTTCTTTTTTTCATCATCATCACCATCTTCTTTTTTTATTCATCTTTTCCTTTTTAATTTACCTTCTCAAGTTTCTTCTTCTTTTACTCTTTTAATAAGAATAAAAACAAAAAAATCAAACAAAGAAGAAAAAAACACATAATGCTGCAAAATTACTTAAAAAAGAATAAACTTATATTTATTTAACTAAAAGAAAGAAAGAAATAAGGAAAAAAAGAAGAAGAAAAAAATGCAGCATTAGAAGAAATATTTTTCTATATTTGCAGCAAATTTGGATGTAACACAAAGATATTTGGTTGTAACACGAAGATATTTGAGTGTATTGTTTAAGAACTTTTTGTGTATGTGTGTTGATAAGTTCTGCATAATTCAAAACTCTTCCTCTTTCTCCTCCTCATCTTCTGCTAGTTCTTGTTCTTCATCTTCTTATTTCATATTCTCATAATTTTTCTTGGGAGAAAAAAATCAAATAAAAATAAATACATAATGTTGCAAAATCAATAGAAAGAGGAGGAGACTAGGAGAGAAAAAAGTGCAGCAATAACAACAATAATTAAAAAAACACACGATGAAAATGAAATACGCAAAAAAAATGAGGAGGAGGAGGAAGAATGCGGGATACAAAGAGAAACAACATAATTTTACGCGCGCGTTATGTAAGTGACTTGTATGATTTATATGCCAAAAAAACTTATATATGTAGTAATACTCATTAATTAGTTAATTATTTAGACTCAAACTTATGCTAATGTGTAATAATATATATAATTTATACGAACATATCTAAATCGCAGTCATTTTTTGACGATTATGAAGTGTAATTAAAACTTACAACTATAAATAGATCAAATTAATTTATGCATAATATTTTATAGACTAATTTTAACATTAACACAAAATATAATAATTTTTCCTCTCACTTCCTTCTCCTTTCTCTCCCGTTTCTAATCTTTCCATTTTTCCATCAACTAAACAATTAAATGACCTCTATAGCTCTTAAATAGTCTCTTTTGCACCTTAAATTGTGTATAACTATGATTAAATCAGAAACTAATTATTATTAAATTAATTTAGCTAGATCAATTTATCACAAAATTTATCATTTTTCAATCTTAAATAATTTCTTTTACTTTTTTTATCATAAATAATTTAGTTAAAAATAAATATATATCTTACCCTCAACATCTAGAACTTGTTTTAATTTTATCCTAAATATAAAAGTTTGGGGAGTTGTGATCCAAGAGAAAAGAGATGAGAGAGAGAGAGAAGAGAGAAATAGCTGTTATAGAGAGAATTAGAAAGAGGAAACGAAAGTCATAATTCAATAATAGTAAACCATACTTTACAGAGAAGAATAAAAAAGGTTTATATACACATAAAGCTAACAAACTTCTCTTTGCTTCTTTATATTTTATAACTAGCTTAGCTGAAGAGTCACTACTACTTGTAACTAAACTAATGTTTAACTTACGCAACAATAATACATCCTCTTACATCTCTCTGCAAGCTGAAGAGTGAATGTTCACTAGTCCAAGCTTGGAATATGCATCGCTAAAAGGTCCAAGAGCCAAAGTTTTAGTGAAAATATCAGTGGTTTGATTAGAGGAGGAGATAGGTAGGAGTTTGAGGATGCCAGCTTGAGCTTTTTCTTTTGTGATGTGATAATCGACTTCAATGTGTTTAGTGCATTCATGGAAGACCGGATTGGCTTCGATGTGGAGGGTGGATTGATTGTCGTAGTACAAGGTAAATAGCTTGGAATGGTCAATTATGAGGTCCTTAAGCAAGTACAAGAGCCACTGTCCTTCAACCGTGCCTAAAGCCATGGCCCGGTATTCAGCTTCCGAAGATGAGCGAGTCACCATAGCTTGCTTTTTGCTTTTCCATGAAAGAAGGGAGGTACCAAGATAGAAACATTGGTCAAAGACTGAGCATCATGTGTCTGAGCATGTTGCCCAGTCTAAGTTCGTGTAGCCAGAGAGTGAAAGATCAAAATTTGAACTGAAGAAAAGGCCAGCTACTAGAGATAACTTGAGATATATGAGAAGGTGCATGCTTGCTTTGAAGTGAGAATCAGTGGGACAATCGAGGTATTGGCTAAGCTTTCCAACTACGAAGGAGATGTCAGGTCTGGTATTTATTAGATAGATGAGTCGTCCAATGAGTTGTCGGTACTTGGATGTGTCTTCTAATCTTTTCCCTGAATCTTTGGTGATCTGAGTGTTATAACACATAAGAGTTGAAGCAGGTTTAGATTCTAACATGCCAAAATCCTTGAGGAGGTCGAGTGTGTATTTGCATTGATAAAGAAAGATGCTTTTGCTGTTACGACTGAGGCATGAGCATATTTTCTATCTTTTTCTAGTGAATTTGCATCTAATTTGTTGAGTTTAATTAAGAATTAATTATATTTTAGTCACTATGGATGCTGTTTTGAGTTTTGTGCAATACTGTTTATTTTAGGTAGCATTCAGCTAGATTTGATGGAGTTTCTGCAGCACAAGAATCAAAGGAGATGGCTGCGAGGAGCGACGCGCACGCATGCACGTGAATTGGAGCTTTCCAAGGCGACGCGTGCGCGTGACTGACGCGTACGCGTGAATTGAAGATTTGCTCAGCGACGCGTCCGCGTAACCGACGCGTCCGCGTGACTTGCAGAAAAGACCATCGACACGTACGCGTGACTGACGCGTACGCGTGACATGCGCCACGTGCAGAAAAATGCAGAAAAATGCTGGGGGCGATTTCTGGGCTATTTTGACCCAGTTTCCAGCCCAGAAAACACAGATTAGAAGCTACATAATGGACAAATCAAGTGGTCCCCACCCATCAGCTGAAGACTTGTTAATTAATTTGAATTTAAATTCAAATCTTATTTTTAGGAAAAGATATTGTTTTTAATTTTAGATAATTAGATTTTAAATTTATTAGGATTAGTTATAAAAAGGGATCTGATGCCATCAGATTGGAACACAGTACATTTTATTAGAATCCTAGCTCTTTCTATTTGAGTTCTTGTAAAACTTGGAAAAGCTCTCTACTTGAACAACAGTTTGAAAATAATTTCTCCTAAATTTTAATTATCTGAATTTAATAGGATACGTAACATATAATCATTTTATTTCTTGGGTAATTAGAGTTTTTGTGGCATATAAACTAGAAATTGATTATCACCTTCTAATTGGAATTAATTGACCAAGGAATTGGCAGTTAATGAATTTTAGAGGAGACTAGAAAGATCTAAGGAATTAGGGTCTAGTCACATATAGTTTGCCATAAATTAAATCCTACATAATTAAAATAGTTAGTAAGAAAAGTTAATCCAGAAAATAGATAACTCTGAAACTTTAACTGTTTTCTCCTTATTTTATTCCCAAGCCATTTATTTTACTATTTTAGTTTCTGTACGATTGTTTAATGCTCTTTGAACTTCCAAACATTATTTTCTGTTTGTCTAACTAATCCTATCAGATACTATTGTTGCTTAATCCATCAATTCTCATGGGATCGACCCTTACTCACGTAAGGTATTACTTGGTACGACCCGGTGCACTTGCCGGTTAGTAAGTGTGGGTTATAAATACCGCACCAAGTTTTTGGTGCCGTTGCCGGAGATTGATTGTGATTAACAACTATTAGTTGTTTGATTGTTTAGATTAGGCATTTTAATTTTAATTTTATTTAAAAAAATTGTTTTATTATTTTTCGAAAAAAAATAAAAGAAAAATTTTTTCTCCTTGTTTCGCGTTAGCAACCCCCCTCTCCTGTTTCGTTTTCTTTAATTCTTTTTCTTTTTTCTTTTATTATTTAAAAAATAAAAAATAAAAAAAATAAAAAAATAAAAAAACAAAAAATAAAAAAATAAAAACAAAAAAATAAAAAAATTTCTTAATTTTTGAAATTAAGTTTGGTGTTTCGTAATTAGTTTTATTTTAATTTTTCTTATTTTAATTCTTAGAATTCTGTTCTTTCTTCTTTGCTTTCCTGTTTACCACATGGTGTGTTTAATCCTTTTTTGTGTTTTGTGCTAAGGAAAAATAATGGAGAGAGATCATATGGGTTACTACTCACACCCGAGTAGTAATTCATATCATTATGAATGGGGGAACTACCCAAATTTTGGTTGGCAAGGTCAAAACCAAAGAAACTTTAGTGCTCCATGTTCCAACTATCAAGAACCACCATCTCCATATCCATACCAAGAACCACCACCTCTCTATCCATATCAAGAACCATCATCTTTCTACCCATATCAAGAGCCACTATCTACCTATTCATACTAAGAACCGTCCTTTTTTTACACCTATCAAGAACCATCATCTCCTTCTTATTCATATCAAGAGCCACCTCCTCCTTATTCATCTCAAACACCATCAGATCTTGAGCTTCTCATGAAAGAATTCTTACATGATATAAAGACGAGTGTCAAAAATATAGAGAAGCATGTGCAGTCAATTATTAAGTCACAGGAAGAGGAGTAAGCAAATTCCTTCCCAAGAGATACAATGCAAAATCCTATGGAAGAAAGTGAGCAAACCAATCAAAGGAGTTTATACTCCAATGAATTAGAGAACTTTCCACTCTCACATATGGAAGAAGAGGAAGATGCACAACCTCCCATTCCCTTGGTAAGCAATGAAGAAGAGATTGAATTAGAAGAAAGTTACCAAGAGGAAGAGGTTGAAATTAAGGAAGCTTGCAAAGAAGTGGAAGAATTCAAAGAAGAACACAAGGGAGTAGAGCTTGCAAGACCTCTTCCAAAGCCATCACCATCCAATACAACATTCAAGTGACTAAAATTCCTATCCTTAATCCTTACTTTCCCACTTGAATATGGGCTACTGGAGACGGATGGTCAACTTAGAGCTCTTTGTGGCATTAAGAGTAAGAGGAAGATGGTTAGTGGCAAGAGTTGTCAAGCAAGGTTCAATATGGTTGCATGCTCCAAATTAAAGTGCAAGGATTGGTGTAGAGCTCAATTGAATAGGTCTAGAAGGTTGTTTAGATGTCTCTATAAGAATTCAGATTGTTTGCCACCTGTAAGGTCCAGAACCTTTGAAAAGCCTTTTTATGATCAAGTCTCAAATCATATAGTTATTTATAGCCTTAATTTCAGAAATTATTTTATTAAAGATAATTAAGGCAAGTTTTGATTTATTGAAATTGAGACGAGTTATGATCTTTATCCAATTTTATAATTATTGGGTTATTTTCTATATTTAAATTATAAAGTTGGCAGTTATGAAACAATATGGATTTTATATGATTTGGATTAAATAATTAATATTTTTAAATATTAATACTGCTACTTTGGAAAATAAAGGATTTAATTATATTATTTTTAGTTATTTGATTTTGGGTATTTTATTGAAAGTAATTTGTAAAAATAGAAGAGCAAATAGTATTTTTCCATATACTATTAGTGTTGGATTTACATTGGGTTCCAATTACTATGTTATTCCCAATTTTATGTGAAATTACCAAAATGCCCCTAACCCTAATTTTTGAAAATGAAACCCTAACCCTGAAACCCTAACCCATGACCCATGACCCGGTTTCCCCACAACTGCTGCAGCCCTCCCTTCTAACAGCAGCACACACGCACACACACAAAGCTTCCTTTCTCTTTGAAAGAACGAAAAAGAAAGAAGAATGGGGGTAAGGGGAAGGGGCCGCGAAATAAGGGAGAAGGAGAGGAAGACTTGCGCCGGCATGCTAGTCTCACCGCCGCCATCGCGCCGCCGTCCTGCTCAATGCTGCCGTCCCATCTTGCCGCGTCGTCGTGCCATGCCTTGAGGGCTGTCACACAAGGGAAGAGAGAAGAGAACGTGCCACCGCGCCCTGCCGTCGACCCACGTCTCGCCGTCGCGCCACCGTCCTCGTGCCACCGTCATTCGGTCCATCCGCGAGTCGCCGAGCCAGGCTGAGAGAAAGGGAGACGCGCGAAGGAGAGAATGGATCTGAGGCCGAGCTGAGGTCAAACCACCGCGTCGGAGTCCATCCGCGTCGCCGTTGTATGCGCCGTGACCTCCAGCCGCGCTGTTGCCAGTCGTGCTTACTCTGCCACCGTGAAGCCCAGCTGCTGTTGGGAACCTTGTCGCTGCTCATGGGGTGCGCCGGTAAGCCTCTGCCACAGAAAAACGTCACTGCTGCACCGGCCACTGCCGCAGGTGACGCTGTTGGAAAGGGGAGCTGCACCACTGTGTTTATGGCTGCCGGAGAAGTGGTTGTGGCTACCGGAACCACACCGGAGCTTCTGGCCATTTCTGCCACTTGACACCCCCACTGCCGTCGCCGAAAAACGCCTCTGCCGCCGTCGAGATCCAATGCTGGTAAGAATTTCGAATTTGGTTTTCGTTTCTTGTGAGATTCTAGAGTTTTATTGTTGCGGCATGTTGGTTTCAGTCACTGTTGCCAGAGTCGGGTCGCCGCAGCCGCTAGAGGCGGCTGCCGGGGACACCGCCCAACCGGTTCAGAGGGCACTGCGGTCCGGTTCAACCGTTCTTAGTTTCAATAAGTATCCCTATTTCGAGAGCTATGCGTTAGTGTTCTGTTCTGTTTAATAAAGTAATTGTAATGTTGATGGTTCTAGGAGTTAGAATCCGAGTTTACTTGTGGCGTTGAGGTTGTTTCTACTTTTGAGAAAGACACACAGAACTGGGGTTTTGATTGTCGATTTCGGGTTGAGGCAGAAAGGACACTGTGACGCGTTTAGGTTATGGATTTGCATTTTGAGGTAGGGGCGCTTTCCAAACACTATGTTTTATGTATTGGAATTATTACATATGGATACTGATGTGAGATATTGTGTATTTGGTGATTGTATCTGCCTTATGTATTATTTGATTGACTCAAATGATTATGGATGTTGATTTGGTTGAATTGTTGTGCGGCTTGTGAAATGTAATGTTTTGAAGTTGATTCTTTAAAGATTTGAAATCTGATTTTAATCCGCTGATGATTGATTTGGTTTGAGTTAATTGTTTTGATGATTTGAAAAGTCGAATGCACTTTTGAATTCAGCCTGGTTTACTTTAATTGACTTGGTTTTGGACAAATGATTTGTTACTGAACCATTTCTTTAAAGCTTTAGAAATGAGTTAAATCAGTTGATATTAATTTGATTTTAAAACGGTTTCCTTGAGATATGCCAATGAGGCGACTGTTGGATTTAACTTGATTTTGAATTGATTTTTGGATTCTGGACTGTTGAAAGGGATTGAGGAACAGTTTAGTTGGGACCCGAACCGGGTGGCAAAGTCCAAGTTTTAGGGGAGATGCTGCCGAAATTTCTATAAAATCCGAGGCTTTATTTGAAATGTTATTTGGGAAATTTTGAGTTTAATGCCTTTCCTATTTACTCGGAGGATTGTGAATTTAGGGCTTCTCTTATTATCTTTGCTTAGAACGATTATGAAAGCGATGAAGCTATGCTTTGAAAGAATTATTGAAAAAGGAGAATCATGATTTCTCCTTGTTTTCCAAGAAGAATAGTATGTTTTTGGGTACAAGTTATTCGGAAGAGAATTTTGCCTTAGGGTTGTTTTAAGAGGTAAAACGGGTTTATGTTTTTCTCTATTAAACATAAAGAGTGTCCATTGGAAGAGTTTTTGTGATTTTAAAAGGAATTGGATTTCAATTGATGAACCTCATTACTTTGACGTTTTGAATAAGATTCAGAGTACCCTTTGAACTCTAGTTTAACACAACAAAAA
>NC_029775.3:13686896-13767258 GCF_000817695.3 Arachis duranensis
GGTTTTGTTTAAGTAAAGGAAATGGCTTTGAAAAGAGTAATTGATTACATGTCTCGGATTGGCTTAGATCCTATTTTATTACTCAATTCCAAAAGCGAATGTTTTAATGATTTTAAATGAATTTGGTGGAATGAGTTATGTTATTCTCCCCTAAAGGCTTGAGACTCTGTCGAGAAACTTTTGTTATTAAATCCCCTTGTTAGATGGATGATTTTGAATGTTTCAAAATAAATCTTTAACTTACCATGGTTATAAAAGTTGTGGAAAGAGGATGCCGAGAGTGGCATTGTTTTTAAAAGGGGAACTTACTTTGAGTAAAAGTGGCTTATGAGCCTGAGATGATTTGAGAAACGAGATTTCTAAAGCCAAGGCTGAAAAGAGTTGAAACTTGATTTCAAAGTGAAATGGCTTGAGAAAAGTAATTTATGGCTTAAATGCCGATTTTGTGAATTTGATGATGTTGAATGATGGAAGTGCTGTTTTGTTATGGGTCGGAATGGCTTTGTACGATTATGAATATTGGCTGGTTCTGGATTGAACCGTGAGCCAGAATGGCTGTGTATGATATTGATTTATGGCTGATTGCCGAATGAGTTATGGGCCGTATGGCTGACTATGAATTATGAATTTAAGCTGGATGACTAAGATGGATGTTGATCCATGGCTGGGACTGAATGAATATATACTTAAGATACCTGGGTAGTAGCAAGGGTTGTGGTTCGTCCCACTTGCTCCAGGTCAGAGACTGTGACGCCTGGGTAGTAGTGGTAGTAGTGGTGATTCCACTCGTTCCAGGTTGAGCTTTTAAACACCCACCTGGGAAGTAGCCACATTAGTGGTTATTCCACTGGCTCTGGGTTGAGCGGGTAATAGCAATGGGGTTGTAGCTCAAACCTACTTGCTCTGCGAGGGGTGTTTCTGTCCATGGTTAGCTACCAGGACGTGTCGGGTTGGCTATATAACCGACAGATGATATCATCAGCCACTAGGGACATGCATGCATCATATGCATTTATGTGACATTGTTTGGGTGTGCATATTGTACTTGGTTTGCCTATGTGATTAACTGCTAATTGTTCTACTTGCAATAATTGTTTGTTTGTGCTTACATCTTCTTATTTGTGTTTGCTACTGGGATTCTGTTGGACTGTGGTGATTGGTTGATGGTTGGATTGTTTGGGCCTAGGGCCGTGGTTGGAATGAGATAAACCGATGGTTGATTTCGGTTTGTATTTTTGGTTTGGAATAAGATATGAAAGGCTATTTTGTTTTAGCATAGATAAACCGCTTTGAAAGGCTTTTGAGTTTTTGAGAATTGAATGGTTCCTCTTTCAGAAAAGATTTCCGACTTTACTTTTATTGTAAACTGTTATTTTTGAAAAGAGGCATAAGACGGTTATTAATCACTGGTGCGGTTATCTCCACGTATCCTATTACAGTAATTCCCAAAAACCCTCTATTGAGAACCCTTTCGAGGATGATGTTCTCACCCCTTACATTTTTCCCTTTTCAGGATATGGCGCAGAAGTTACGAAGGGTTTATTTAGTTGTTGTTGAGATACTTTGTATTGCTTTAGATTATTATTTATTGTACCCTCACTTTTATCTTGAGATGTTCTGTAAGAGGGTTAGGAATTGTATTGGGTAATATTTGTAGTATTATTTATATATATGTATGTATATGTATATGGTGTACTCTTGATGAGCTTTTGTAAGTTGTATGGTATCTATGGATGTACGTTATCAAACGAAAGTAATTTTTGGAGCGGTATTGCGGTTTAAAGTTTTAAACAGGCTCATATTTTAGTATTAAATAGTATAAGTGTTGTTGTAATGTCCGAGCTATCAGAGTTGCGCAGCCGGAAGTGTGAGCTTTGGTAGTTAGGGTGTTACATTATAGTATCAGAGCAGTCCTTCCTGTAGAGCCTGAGGATTGGACTGGCTATGCTTCAATTGCATACTCTGAACGTTTGTCATGTATTAGGTCTTGTCAAATGACGAGAATTAGAGCTTTATGCACATGACGGTCTATTGATTAACGCTGTTAGTCTTGCATTGCATAATTTCTGATATTAAGTTTGGCCGGCTTAATACTAGTGAATTATGTACATGAGAGCACTGATGGGTTATCATAGGCGATATACGAGTTTCGAGTAAAGCGAATCGCGGGTTTTGGGAACGTTGGAAACTATTTCTCGAGGCTATTCAGTTGTGTGTCTTGAATTCTATTCGAGTCGACCTATTCTTTCGTATCCTAACTTGAAGTTCTTGGTTACTAATCCTTTTGAAAAGTAGCTTGATTTTTCAACTTTATTCCTCTATTCATATGCAATCCTGTTTGAACTTAATTGCATATGCTTGGTTGAAATCCTTGTTGTATCTACCTTTCTCTGATTGAGTTCTTCTTGATTCATGTATCATTTGATATGACTTTGAACTTGTCCTTCTGCGCTGTGCATTTTAACTCCGGGTTCTGAGTCCATTAATAGAGAAATTATTGATTCAATTTTCCTCTTATTTAACAGTGATTGTAGCCAATTTTGAGATTTTTATGAAAATTGTTAAAAAGATATATACTTTTCTATAGGTGCAACTTTGAAGATTTCTTATATAGTTTAACAATTGTCTATTTCTAATACCTCGTGTGAGCTTTTACTGTATTATGGAACTGCACTTACTTTAAATACAAATTGACTTTCTAATAATTTTACTATAGTTCTAAGACACATTTTCATTTGATTATGTATTTGGATATTTTTCAAAAATTTGGAAAGGAAAGCTTTTACACTTTCATCCCGGTTGAGTTTCGTTTGATAAGCTTTACTTAACTTATTTTGAATTGAGTTTGATTTAGCATGCTATATGGTTTATGCCATTGTTGTTCTTTTGAGAATGTTGGACTCATAGCTTTCTATCTCCATGAACGTCATGTTTGACTTTGTTTTTAACTGACCTTTTACACCTTGTGAACGTTACTATTGATCTTGGTTTTTATTTTCTTGTGAATCTCATTCCTATATGAGTTAGTTTGATTCGTTTCAAAATGGTGCATCGTTTATCCTCTCATTGTCTTTACCAGAGTTTTAGTCAAAGATTTATCCTTGAGAAGTTACTAATGGTTGAGTTGTCTTTTCTATGACTTCTGTATTCTTTTATCTTGAATATTATTGTGAGATGGTGATTTCAAGTATACTTTTGGAGTCTTGTTTTGAATTTTATAAAGTAGATTGAATTCTCTTTGAAGAAGCTCTAAATCGAACTTATTTTTTTTAGTTGCTTGGTTACAATTGAAACCATTGTTCAATCTTTGACAAAGTTGATTTAAATTGGGCATGCACTATTTTAAACGAAGTTTTGAAAGCTTTCTTGTTTATTGGAAACTGGTTTGTCTGTAATGCAACACTTAATTCCTTTACCAATTTATAGCAAACTTTTACCTCGGATTTCCTTTTCTAAATAGAGCTTAACTTTCTCTTTCGACTTCGCTAAGATTTTTATACACGCTTGTTTGAATATGGACTTTGGAGATTTTTGAACAAGCATTTGATTCTTCTTCCGAGTTTTATGATTGCTTTTGGTTAAGTTGTGCACCTAATTATTTTTCTAAAATATTTGAGGAGATAATTTAGCCTTTAGCCAAACTTGTGTGCACCTTGTTTTTAAAATTCTGCATGATCTGTTTCAACATAAAAATTGTATTACAGCAAAGCCATGTTATTGCTTTTGTTATTCTCTTGGAGAATGTTTGTTACTTAACTTTTCTTTTAAATTGCGAAGTAATTTTTCCGCAAGTTTTCGATTCTTTTATGAACAATGTATTCGGGAGTATTTCTAATCGTGCTCTTGAGTTCTGTGAGCTTTGTCTTGGGTCTGAGATATTCTTTTCTGTAGACCTCACACTTCTTCGATTCAACTTGGATTTGTTTTAAAATATTGCGTTGAATTTTCTTTTTATTGGTCCTGTTGGATTTCTTTGATACAAGGGTTATTTTTGAAGTTGTCAATCGATTAATTTCTAGCAAACTTCATTGGTTGAGTGTCTTTGTTACCTGGATTGGATGCATTTTCCCAAATCTATGAGTATTATTCTTGACATGTGTCTTTCCTTTCTGAATCTGGTACCCTTCTGAGTAGACTCGAGAATTGTTTTGATATCACGTGCGACTTGTAGACATAGTAATGCGATGCGTTAGTTCTCTAAGACGTGATATGTATATACAGAAACTGGAACGGTAGGTGTACCATGTTACGAGTTGTGGGTGTTTTGTCCCTTACAAACGAGTTTGTGGGTGTTAGGCATATGATTGGCTATGAGGTTGTAAAATGTTTGGTGGAGTTGGGAAAGTGAAGTTCTGAAGTGGGAACAAGATTCGTCAACGAATTATCCCGCTGTTTAAATACAAACATGCCTTGCAGCCTTTTACCACATTAATTACCACTTTACTTTGCGAACACCTATCTTGATTTGCACCCTATTTTGGCACCTCAAGTTTTTGTAAAGCCTTGAGATTACGTGACCTTGTGCATTGAGCCTATCTTGTAAAGTTTGCCTTGCAATCACATTCCTACCTTTGTATCCTTATGCATACGATAATCCAAGTATTTGAAAATCATACATATGTTTATATTTTGAGATATTTTTGCTTATTCCTTAAATGTGTTCAAGGGTGAACTGTTATGAGATTTCTTTCATTTTGTACCAATTTTCGAGGACGAAAATTTTTATAAGGTGGGTAGAATGTAAGGCCCAGAACCTTTGAAAAGCCTTTTTATGATCAAGTCTCAAATCATATAGTTATTTATAGCCTTAATTTCAGAAATTGTTTTATTAAAGATAATTAAGGCAAGTTTTGATTTATTGAAATTGAGACGAGTTATGATCTTTATCCAATTTTATAATTATTGGGTTATTTTCTATATTTAAATTATAAAGTTAGCAGTTATGAAACAATATAGATTTTATATGATTTGGATTAAATAATTAATATTTTTAAATATTAATACTGCTACTTTGGAAAATAAAGGATTTAATTATATTATTTTTGGTTATTTGATTTGGGTATTTTATTGAAAGTAATTTGTAAAAATAGAAGAGCAAATAGTATTTTTCCATATACTATTAGTGTTGGATTTACATTGGGTTCCAATTACTATATTATTCCCAATTTTATGTGAAATTACCAAAATGCCCCTAACCCTAATTTTTGAAAATAAAACCCTAACTCTGAAACCCTAACCCATGACCCATGACCTGGTTTCCCCACAACTGCTGTAGCCCTCCCTTCTAACAGCAGCACACACACACACACACACACACAAAGCTTCTTTTCTCTCTGAAAGAACGAAAAAGAAAGAAGAATGGGGGTAAGGGGAAGGGGCCGCAGAATAAGGGAGAAGGAGAGGAAGACTCGCGCCGGCGTGCTAGTCTCACCACCGCCATCGCGCCGCCGTCCTGCTCAACGCTGCCGTCCCATCTTGCCGCGTCGTCGTGCCACGCCTTGAGGGCTGTCACGCAAGGGAAGAGAGAAGAGAACGTGCCGCCGCGCCCTGCCGTCGACCCACGTCTCGCCGTCGCGCCACCGTCCCCGTGCCACCGTCATTCGGTCCATCCGTGAGTCGCCGAGCCAGGCTGAGAGAAAGGGAGACGCGCGAAGGAGAGAACGGATCTAAGGCCGAGCTGAGGTCCAACCACCGCGTCGGAGTCCATCCGCGTCGCCATCGTATGCACCGTGACCTCCAGCCGCACCGTTGCCAGTCGTGCTTACTCTGCCACCGTGAAGCCCAGCTGTTGTTGGGAACCTTGTCGCTGCTCATGGGGTGCGCCGGTAAGCCTCTGCTGCCGGAAAATGTCACTGCTGCACCGACCACCGCCGCAGGTGACGCTGTTGGAAAGGGGAGCTGCACCTCTGTGTTTATGGCTGCCGGAGAAGTGGCTGTGGCTACCGGAACCACACCGGAGCTTCTGGCCATTTCTGCCACCCCGCTGCCGTTGCCGGAAAACGCCTCTGCCGCCGTCGAGATCCAATGCTAGTAAGGGTTTCGAATTTGGTTTTCGTTTCTTGTGAGATTCTGGAGTTTTATTGTTGCGGCATGTTGGTTTCAGTCACCGTTGCCAGAGTTGGGTCTCCGCAGCCGCTGGAGGTGGCTGTCGGGGACACCGCCCAACCGGTTCAGAGGGCACTGCGGTCCGGTTCAACCGTTCTTAGTTTTAGTAAGTATTCCTATTTCGAAAGCTCTGCGTTAGTGTTCTGTTCTATGTAATAAAGTAATTGTAATGTTGATGGTTCTAGGAGTTAGAATCCGAGTTTACTTGTGGCGTTGAGGTTGTTTCTACTTTTGAGAAAGACACGCGGAACCTGGGTTTTGATTGTCGATTTCGGGTTGAGGCAGAAAGGACACTGTGACGCGTTTGGGTTATGGATTTGCGTTTTGAGGTAGGGGCACTTTCCAAACACTATGTTTTATGTCTTGGAATTATTACATATGGATACTGATGTGAGATATTATGTATTTGGTGATTGTATCTGCCTTATGTATTATTTAATTGACTCGAATGATTATGGATATTGATTTGGCTGAATTGTTGTGCGGCTTGTGAAATGTAATGTTTTGTAGTTGATTCTTTAAAGATTTGAAATCTGAGTTTAATCCGCTGATGATTGATTTGGTTTGAGTTAATTATTTTGATGATTTGAAAAGTCGAATGCACTTTTGAATTCAGCCTGGTTTACTTTAATTGACTTGGTTTCGGACAAGTGATTTGTTATTGAACCGTTTCTTTAAAGCTTTAGAAATGAGTTAAATCAGTTGATATTGATTCGAGATATTCCAATGAGGCGACTGTTGGATTTAGCTTGATTTTGAATTGATTTTTGGATTCTGGACTGTTGAAAGGGATTGAGGAACGATTTAGTTGGGACTCGAACCGGGTGGCAAAGTCCAAGTTTTAGGGAAGATGCTGCCGAAATTTCTATAAAATCCGAGGCTTTATTTGAAATGTTATTTGGGAAATTTTGAGTTTAATGCCTTTCCTATTTACTCGGAGGATTGTGAATTTAGTGCTTCTCTTATTATCTTTGCTTAGAACGATTATGAAAGCGATGAAGCTATACTTTGAAAGAATTATTGAAAAAGGGGAATCATGATTTCTCCTTGTTTTCCAAGAAGAATAGTATGTTTTTGGGTACAAGTTATTCGGAAGAGAATTTTGCCTTGGGGCTGTTTTAAGAGGTAAAACGGGTTTATGTTTTTCTCTATTAAACATAAAGAGTGTCCATTGGAAGAGTTTTTGTGATTTTAAAAGGAATTGGATTTCGATTGATGAACCTCATTATTTTTACGTTTTGAATAAGATTCAGAGTACCCTTTGAACTCTAGTTTAACACAACAAAAAATAATTCTCTTAGCAGTTTGAAACGCTTCAAATTTAATTATGGAATTGAAGCTGGTTTTGTTTAAGTAAAAGAAATGGCTTTGAAAAGAGTAATTGATTCTATGTCTCGGATTGGCTTAGATCCTATTTTATGACTCAATTCCGAAAGCCAATGTTTTAATGATTTTAAATGAATTTGGTGGAATGAGTTATGTTATTCTCCCCTAAAGGCTTGAGACTCTGTCGAGAAACTTTTGTTATTAAATCCCCTTGTTAGATGGATGATTTTGAATGTTTCAAAATGAATCTTTAACTTACCATGGTTATGGAAGTTGTGGAAAGAGGATGCCGAGAGTGGCATTGTTTTTAAAAGGGGAACTTACTTTGAGTAAAAGTGGCGTATGAGTCTGAGATGATTTGAGAAACAAGATTTCTAAAGCCAAGGCTGAAAAGAGTTGAAACTTGATTTCAAAGTGAAATGGCTTGAGAAAAGTAATTTATGGCTTAAATGCCGGTTTTATGAATTTGATGATGTTGAATGATGGAAGTGTTGTTTTGTTATGGGCCAGAATGGCTGTGTATGATTATGAATATTGGCTGGTTCTGGATTGAACCGTGAGCCGGAATGGCTGTGTATGATATTGATTTATGGCTGATTACCGAATGAGTTATGGGCTGTATGGCTGACTATGAATTATGAATTTAAGCCGGATGGCTGAGATGGATGTTGATCCTTAGCTGGGACTGAATGAATATATACTTAAGATACTTGGGTAGTAGCAAGGGTTGTGGTTCGTCCCACTTGCTCCAGGTCAGAGACTGTGACGCCTGTGTAGTAGCGGTAGTAGTGGTGGTTCCACTCGCTCCAGGTTGAGCTTTTAAACACCCACCTGGGAAGTAGCCACAGTAGTGGTTATTTCACTGGCTCTGGGTTGAGCGGGTAGTAGCAATGGGGTTGTAGCTCAAACCTACTTGCTCTGCAAGGGGTGTTTCTGTCCATGGTTAGCTACCAGGACGTGTCGGGTTGGCTATATAACCGACAGATGATATCATCAGCCACTAGGGACAGGCATGCATCATATGCATTTATGTGACATTGTTTGGGTGCGCATATTGTACTTGGTTTGCCTATGTGATTAACTGCTAATTGTTCTACTTGCAATAATTGTTTGTTTGTGCTTACATCTTCTTATTTGTGTTTGCTACTGGGATTCTGTTGGACTATGGTGATTGGTTGATGGTTGGATTGTTTGGGCCTAGGGCCGTGGTTGGAATGAGATGAACCGATGGTTGATTTCGGTTTGTATTTTTGGTTTGGAATAAGATATGAAAGGCTATTTTGTTTTAGCATAGATAAACCGCTTTGAAAGGCTTTTGAGTTTTTGAGAATTAAATGGTTCCTCTTTCAGAAAAGATTTCCGAGTTTACTTTTATTATAAACTGTTGTTTTTGAAAAGAGGCATAAGACAGTTATTAATCACTGGTGCGGTTATCTTCACATATCCTATTACAGTAATTCCCAAAAACCCTCTACTGAGAACCTTTTCGAGGATGATGTTCTCACCCCTTACATTTTTCCCTTTTCAGGATATGGTGCAGAAGTTACGAAGGGTTTATTTAGTTGTTGTTGAGATGTTTTGTATTGCTTTAGATTATTATTTATTGTACCCTCGCCTTTATCTTGAGATGTTCTGTAAGAGGGTTAGGAATTGTATTGGGTAATGTTTGTAGTATTATTTATATATATGTATGTATATATATGGTGTACTCTTGATGAGCTTTTGTAAGTTGTATGGTATCTATGGATGTATGTTATCGAACGAAAGTAATTTTTGGAGCGGTATTGCGGTTTAAAGTTTTAAACAGGCTTATATTTTAGTATTAAATAGTATAAGTGTTGTCGTAATGTCCGAGCTATCAGAGTTGCGCAGTCGGAAGCGTGAGCTTTGGTAGTTAGGGTGTTACACCACCCGGTGGGAATAATGGTGATCTACAAGAAGACGGGTGTAAAAGCAAGGTTTGGGACCCTGGAATTCATTCCCACAATCAACACTCTTAGGGCCTTGTCACTTGCTTCAACTTGCTCAAAGGCGTTAAGCGCCTAGTTTGGGATCCCGGTAGCCATTGGAATTACAAACATTGGTGGAAATTCCTGGATCAGTACGAGCACAAGCCACCATGACAAGGAGCTCACCACATGTCCAACTTAAGGACTTTAACTAAAAGTGCTTGGTGGGAGACTACCCACCGTGGTATGATCGTTCCTTTTCATTCTTAGTTATTGAGTTCTTACTAATTTTCTGATCATGCAGCTATTTTAGAACAGGAACCGGATAATAACAAATAAAAAAAGGAAAGAAGAGGAGCATATGACGCGCAAGCGTCGCTGACGCGTACGCGTCATATGCATGTGCGTGAAAAATAAATATGAACAGAGAGTTGCACGGGAGTGGCGCCAAAATGAAGCCTTTCGCACAAACAAAGCCCACGCGTGCGCATTATTCGTGATTTTGGCATGATGCGTACGCGTGACCTTGAATTTCAATGTAAATATGTGTCGAGCAGAGAGTTGTGCTGGCTTGGGGCTGGAAGCGTGCTAGAGGCATAAAATTTACTCACGCATACGCGTCCATGATGCGTGTACGTCATTTGCAGAAATGGTCATCCATGCGTGCGCGTGCATGACGCGCACGCATCGTATGAAATTATTGGTTCCCAACCCACGCGAATAGAGAGTTGTGCGTGCGCGCGGCTGGCTTCGCGCAAATCGCACAAAACCCATGGCACACGGACCCATGCCTGACGCTTACGCGTCATTAAGAAAATTCGGCGACCCACGCGTACGCGTGCTGCACGCGTATGCGTCGCCTACGCCGCACAACTCCACTAGTTCGCCGCCCAAGTTTTAATTTTCTTTTTCCCTCCCCCAATCCTAATTCTCTCTTGTTCTTTTATCCTTCTCTATTTTCATGATATTTGTCTCTGTCTATTTTTCAGTTCTTCTTTGCTTGAGGACAAGCAAACATTTAAGTTTGGTGTTGACGCTTCGCTTAAAGCTTTCTGTTTATTCCTATGGCACCCAAAGGGAGGCGAATCATCTTCACGGAGGAGCACAACCTGAAGAATAAAGCGACTGCTAGGATAACTAAGGTGGTTGAGTTCCTTTCATTTTTATTCCTCCCTTCTTTTTCTATGTTTCATTCTGGTTTTCTGCTATTTTGCTTTACTTGTTGCATGATTCTTTATTAGTTAGAATCCTAGGACTAGTTTAGCTTTTTTTTCTTAATTGCTTTAATTCTGAAAAGATATCTCATGTATTACTCACTGAACTTGAATTCAAATAAAAAATACAGAAGTGATGTATTGCATGAGAAATTGAGTTAATTTTAAAAGTAGTCTTATTTACTTAAATGTGATGGTATTAATTGTAATTCTGAATGCATGATATGAACAGTGCATATTTGAATTTGAATCAAGGGATGTTGATGTATAAGGAACATGAATTTAGAGAATTATTATGACTTCTCTGAAATAAACAAAAAAATTTAATCCTTGAAGCAAAAGAAACAGCAAAAGAAAAGAAAAAAATAAAAATAAATAAATAAAAATAAAAGCAAGGTCCAAGGCTCTGAGCATCAATGACTAGGGAGGTTAGACATGATTAAAAGCTCAAAGAGTTGTTTCCTGGTGCATGAAATTGTGATCATCAATGGCGCCATCAACATGGTACGCTCAATTGCAATCTCAACTCTTTATCACAACTTCGCACAACTAACCAGCAAGTGCACTGGGTCGTCCAAGTAATAAACCTTACGCAAGTAAGGGTCGATCCCACAGAGATTGTTGGTATGAAGCAAGCTATGGTCATCTTGTAAATCTCAGTCAGGAAGATTCAAATGGTTATGAATGATTTATGAATAAAGCATAAAATAAAGATAGAGATACTTATGTAATTCATTGGTGAGAATTTCAAATAAGCGTATGGAGATGCTTTGTCCCTTCCGTCTCTCTGCTTTCCTACTGTCTTCATCCAACCCTTCTTACTCATTTCCATAGCAAGCTGTATGTAGGGTTTCATCGTTGTCAATGGCTACCTCCCATCCTCTCAGTAAAAATGTTCAACACGCTCTGTCACAGCACGGCTATTCAGCTATCGGTTCTCGATCATGTCGGAATAGAATCCAATGATTCTTTTGCGTCTGTCACTAACGCCCCACAATCGTGAGTTTGAAGCTCGTCACAGTTATTCAATCCTTGAATCCTACTCAGAATACCACAGACAAGGTTTAGACCTTCCGGATTCTCTTGAATGCCGCCATCAATTCTAGCTTATACCACGAAGATTCCAATTAAGGGATCCAAGAGATATCCACTCAATCTAAGGTAGAACGGAGGTGGTTGTCTGGCACACATTCATAAGTGAGAATGATGATGAGTGTCACGGATCATCACATTCATCAAGTTAAGGAACAAGTGATATCTTAGAACAAGAATAAGCCGAATTGAATAGAAGAACAATAGTAATTGCATTAATACTCGAGGTACAGCAAAGCTCCACACCTTAATCTATGGTGTGTAGAAACTCCACCGTTGAAAATACATAAGAACAAGGTCTAGGCATGGCCGGGAGGCCAGCCCCCATAATCTAAGAACTAGACGTCCAAATATGATCTAGAGATCTAAAGTGATCAAAAGATTCAAAGATCTAAAGATGATAATACAATAGCAAAAGGTCCTACTTATAGAGAACTAGTAGCTTAAGATTTACAAAGATGAGTAAATGACATAAAAATCCACTTCCGGGCCCACTTGGTGTGTGCTTGGGCTGAGCATTAAAGAATTTTCATGTAGAGACTTCTCTTGGAGTTAAACGCTAGCTTTTGTGCCAGTTTGGACGTTTAACTCCCATTCTTGTGCCAGTTCCGGCGTTTAACGCCGGGCAGTTTTGAGCTGATTTGGAATGCCAGTTTGGGCCATCAAATCTCGGGCAAAGTATAGATTATTATACATTGCTGGAAAGCCCAGGATGTCTACTTTCCAACGCAGTTGAGAGCGCGCCAATTGGGCTTCTGTAGCTCCAAAAAATTCACTTCGAGTGTAGGGAGGTCAGAATCCAACAGCATCTGCAGTCCTTTTCAGCCTCTGAATCAGATTTTTGCTCAGGTCTCTCAATTTCAGCCAGAAAATACCTGAAATTACCGAAAAACACACAAACTCATAGTAAAATCCAGAAAAGTGAATTTTAACTCTAAACTAATAAAAATATAATAAAAACTAACTAAAACATACTAAAAACAATGCCAAAAAGCGTACAAATTATCCGCTCATCATTTCCCAAGTCATATGCTTGTGGTGTGATTGTTTTAAGTAATCCTTGAGATAAAACACTTAGAGTCGAACCAAGTACATTTAACAGAGTATGCCAAAGGCTTTGAGCATCACTGTTTGGGAGTAATTGAAAGAAAAATCAGGACTCAAAGAGAGTTCCCCAGTTAAGTGCTTGTGGTGTTTCTGTGTCAAGTAATTCTTGAGACAAAACATTTAAAGTCACGGCTAGGCTCAAGGTGCAAAGCACCAAAGAAAAATAAATTAAAGTAAATTTTGCTGTGTTCAAGGATTAAACTGAAATATAAAAGATAAGAGAATTCATAATATTATCCGAATTCTAATTCCAGATGACAGTGACATCCTTCTAATTTAAAGGAGAGTGAGATGCCAAACCTATTCAGGATTACAGTTATAAATCCCACTATAAAAAGAGACACGAGCTTAATCGAACTCTCATTCTCATGCAAATTCACATCCTAAGCTTATATTAGTTTTGGTTGCTTGAGGACAAGCAACAGTTTAAGTTTGGTGTTGTGATACGTGAGCATCTTATCTATCTTTTCCTAGTGAATTTGCATCTAATTTGTTGAGTTTAATTAAGAATTAATTATATTTTAGCCACTATGGATGCTATTTTGAGTTTTGTGCAATACTGTTTATTTTAGGTCGCATTCGACTAGATTTGATGGAGTTTCTACAGCACAAGAATCAAAGGAGATGGCTGCAAGGAACGACACGCACGCGTGCCTGACGCGTGCGCGTGAATTGGAGCTTTCCACGGCGACGCGTGCGCGTGACTAACGCGTACGCGTGAATTGAAGATTTGCTCAACGACGCGTTCGCATAACCGATGCGTCCGCGTGACTTGCAGAAAAGACCATCAACGCGTACGCGTGACTGACGCGTACGCGTGACATGCGCCACATACAGAAAAATGCAGAAAAACACTGGGGGCAATTTTTGGGCTGTTTTGACCCAGTTTCCAGCCCAGAAAACACAGATTAGAAGCTACAGAATGGACAAATCAAGTGGTCCCCACCCATCAGCTGAAGACTTGTTAATTAATTTGAATTTAAATTCAAATCTTATTTTTAGAAAAGGATATTATTTTTAGTTTTAGATAATTAGATTTTAAATTTATTAGGATTACTATTTTAATTTATGTTTTGGATTTATATTTAAGAATTGTTTTCGCTCTTTATTTTATGAATTTGGGTGGAACAGAAGTATACCCTCTTTCTATTTGAGTTCTTGTAAAACTTGGAAAAGCTCTCTACTTGAACAACAGCTTGAAAATAATTTCTCCTAAATTTTAATTATCTGAATTTAATAGGATACGTAACATATAATCCTTTTATTTCTTGGGTAATTAGAGTTTTTGTGGCATATAAACTAGAAATTGATTATCACCTTCTAATTGGAATTAATTGACCAAGGAATTGGCAGTTAATGAATTTTAGAGGAGACTAGAAAGGTCTAAGGAATTAGGGTCTAGTCACATATAGTTTGCCATAAATTAAATCCTACATAATTAAAATAGTTAGTAAGAAAAGTTAATCCAGAAAATAGATAACTCTGAAACCTTAACTGTTTTCTCCATATTTTATTCCCAAGCCATTTATTTTACTATTTTAGTTTCAGTACGATTGTTTAATGCTCTTTGAACTTCCAAACACTATTTTCTGTTTGTCTAACTAATCCTATCAAACACTATTATTGCTTAATCCATCAATTCTCGTGGGATCGATCCTTACTCACGTAAGGTATTACTTGGTACGACCCGGTGCACTTGCCGGTTAGTAAGTGTGGGTTATAAATACCGCACCAACGACCTACATCCATTCAAAGAAAAAATTTCAGTTATCCCAAATCCTTGATGGTGAATTTTGCATCCAACAGTTCTTTGAGGGCATTGATTTCATTCATGTCATCACTATCCATAACTAAATCATCTACATACACAAGAACTACTGTGAATTTTTGATTTTGACACTTGGTGAAAAGAGAATGATCACTTTTGAACTGAATATAGCTTGCTACGAGAAGCACTGATTTTAGCTTAGAATTCCATTGTCTGCTGGCTTATTTGAGGCCATACAGAGACCTCTCAAGTTTGCACACGGTGTTGTTTGGAACCTTTAGACTTGGTGGTGCCCTCATGTATACATCTTCAGATAAATCTCTATGTAAGAATGCTATATTTATGTCTAGCTGTTGTAAATGCCAGTCCTTGACTACTACAAGTGCCAAGATCAATTGAAAAGTTATCATCTTTACGACTGGGCTAAATGTATCAAAATAATCAAAGCTAGCAGTTTGTGTAAACCCTTTTGCGACTAGTCTAGCTTTTTGCCTTTCTACACTACCATCAGCCTTATGTTTGATTTTAAACACCCACTTAAATCTTATGGCCTTTTTCCCAGCAGGAAGAGTAGTTAACGACCAGGTTCTATTTCTCTCAAGAGCCAGAAGTTCATCATTTATTGCCTTCCTCCAACAATCTTCCTTTACAACCTCATCATATGACTTGGGTTCCAAAGTTGCTGATATAGATAATGAAAAGTGCTTATGTGATTATGATAGTGCATCATAAAAGATGTAATTATCTATTGGATACCTACAAGATGAATTAATAGTGTTGGAGGAGAAGACATGCATACATTGATCATCCTTCAAGTGAAGGGGTGGTTTTCTTATTCTTTGAGATCTAATATTAATGTTGGCCGAGGGATATAATTGTGTGTGAGATATATTATTTGTGGTTGACGTGCTATGATTTGAAATATCTTGATTAAGTGTTTGTGTGTGATGTGTATTATTATGAGGTGCAGTAAGTATTGGTGGTAATGAGTGTTGTGGTGATTGAAAAGTGACGAGAGAATCTGAAGTGGTGTGAAAGTTCCCAAAGGGATCAAAGTCATTGCAAGAAAAAATTCTTTGTGATGGATTTATCATATTCATAGCAACACTTGGAATATTTGTGGCTGTTTGTGTTAAAGGAAAATAATTTCCATAAAAGAAAACGTTTCTAGAAATGAATAATTCTTTGGATTTTAAATCTATAAGGATGTACCCTTTTGTATGTTTCTTGTTTCTTGATGTGTAAGAATTTATGTCAGTCTATAATTTTTTAATAGAAAAAGAACTTTGTTGCAAGCATAGTCTAAACCAACAATGAATCCTCACATCAAAGTTTAGTTTTGGTTATCACAAGTTCAACCCAATAAAAATTAACCGAGAGTGTTACTCATGGGCCTTTCTCTTTAGAAATTACAATCGAATGCTCAATTATTGGTTATGAGATTCACGGGAGTGGGTTGATAAAAAGGTAAGAATTTAAATGATAATAAAATAAATCCAATAACTAAAGATGACAAATACTAAAGAGGTATTCATAGTAAGGATTGAGAATCAAAGTTTTCTATCCTAGTCATTAATCATAACACAATAATTACCAAGATTTAAGCCTATTACGTTATCTTCACATCGGAAGAAGATCAATTAGGCCTAGTTCATCCCAATCCATAAGTAGTGTCAATGGAAACAAGATTAACTAACAACTCTAGATCACCAATCTAAGTTAGGTATTAATGACTCAAGATTGCCAAGCTTCTCTTTCCAAGCCAAGAATGCTAAAAATCTACTCTAAAATCCAACCAAGCATTTTATTAAACACTTAGAAGGCATAAAAAGAAAACATATTAAATTACAATAATAATAAAATCTAAAGCTACCAAATGCAAGAAAATAATAATAACAACTCAATTAAGTAACAATAAATATAAAACCATCAAATTGTATTAAATGAAATTAAAAGTAACAAAGTTCATAAACATAAAAGTGACATAAAAGAAAAATTAACAAGATAAACTAAGGAAATTAAGGCAATAGAACAAGAAAAGGTAAAAGAAACTAGATGAAAATAAGAAATAAAACCTAAATCTAAGGAGATTAACCTAATTCTACCCTAATTCTAGAGAGAAGAGGGAGCTTCTCTCTCTAGAAAATGACCTAAAACATGATTCCTAAGCTACAATAATTGCTCCCCCATTGTTTCTTCTTGAGTTTGGCCTCAAATATTTTAGAATTGAGTTGGATTTGGGCCTTCATGAGCACAAAAATCACCTCCAACGTGTTTCTTTAAGTTGGTCACGTGCTGCTTGTCATGCGTATGCGTGGGTCACGCGTACGTAGAACTAGACAGATTACCAAATCCTTATTTCTTCATGAATTCTCCACTTTTACATGATTTTTCTTCATTCTAATCTAATCTTTTCCTCCTAAGCCTGAAATTACTTCATCAAACACATCAAGGCATCAAATGGAATTAAAGTGAATTAAATTTAGCAAATTAAGGGCCCAAAAATATGTTTTTACTCTTAAACACAAATTAGGAGAAATGCACAAAACTATATTATTTTATTGAATAAATATGAGATAAGTTGATAAAATCCACTAAATTCAACACAAGATAAACCCTAAAATTGAGGTTTATCAACCTCCCCACACTTAAACCAAGAATGTCCTCATGCTAAACCAAGAAAGATACAAGAAAGGGATATCAACATTTATTCAATGCAAGAAAACTATCTATATGCAGCCTATCTACATGCATGCAACTACTTGGTCAAAATAAATCAATCCCAAGAAAGCATGTATAAACACAGGGGTTAAAGCAATCACAATCAAATCAAATCGACAATTGAATTGAGTTATTGGAAAAAATTTAACAACTTGCAAGAAGGAGATAATAATCGATGGAAACATATAATTGAGCAATCGAACCCTTACCGAATGTGTATACACTTTAATCACTCAAGTGTTTAGGGTCAATCCACTCGATTCTTCTCTAATCATACTTTTTAAGATTTGTTTTTCATCTAACAATCAACAATTATTCAGTGCATGCATACAATTATCATGAGGACTTTTTACAAGGCTATAATGGGGCTAGAGTTAAGGTAAGGATATATATGGCTAAGTAAGCTTGAAATTTGCATCTTTAATTAGCCTAAACTCTGACCAAATACATATAACAACCTATGTAATTTCAACACAATATAATCTCACTTTTTCACCTACTCATACATTCTTTTCAATCACAACACATATGCATTATTATTATTACTTTCTTTTTTCTCTTTTTTTCTCTCTTTTTTTTCTTTTTATATTATTTTTTCTTTCATTCTCTTTTTTTTTTCAATAACATAATATATACAAAGAGATTAATGCATATGGTTCAACATTCAATGCATGAGTATGTATCTAACTTCCAAGATTTTTTATGAAAACTCAAAAATACACTTTTATCTTAACCAATATTTCCAAACTTTTTATACTTAAATGATACACACTCTCACTAGCCTAAGCTAATCAAAGATCCAAATTAAGGATATTTATTATTTTTCACTTAGGGGTAGTGATGTGCTAAAATTAAGAACAAAAGGAGATTAAAATAGGCTCAAAATTGGTTAACAAAGGTGGATAAAGGGTAAGGCCATTTGGGTAAGTGAGCTCAAATGAAATCAAGGTCTCAATCATATAAATGCATTCATACACAAAATAATGGACATAAAGAATCAAATAAATCAAAGATAGTAGTCATAGAGAGAGAATAACACACAAGAAGGAAAATAGTAGTTATATGATGCAACCACACAATTAGGCTAAAAAACTCACAAGTTTATGTGTTCTTAGCTCAAAAACATGTTCCACAATATATAATTCAAGCAAGTTCAATGAAAAATTTTTACTCAAATCAATTGGGGTGCCCTATAGATAAATTATTTGAAAAATTTCCTTATTTTGATTAAAAGAAAATCTTTACTCAAACCAAGAAAATACAACTCAAAAATCTAAAAGACATGGTAATAGAAGAAAAATAAATGAAATGTGAAAGTGTTTAGATTAGAAATTTTTACCCAAAAATCGGCCAACTAATCGGACGACCTCCCCATACTTAAAAGTTTGCACCGTCCTCGGTGCATTCAAAGATGAGCAAGTGGGGGTACGACGACTACACAGATTGCCATCTTCAGCTGGTGGATCAATCGGCTACTGCGTGTTCTTTCTTCCACTTCCCTTTTTTGCTTATGGTTATTCATCCTGAGAAAACAGGATAGTAAGATGAGTAAATGCAAAAGCAAGGAAGCATAGATTGTTGGAATGAGGTGATGATCACTAAAATGAAGTGAGTTAATAAGGTTGTGATATTGATGAAAATAGTGTGTGAATTCTAAATTGCCTGCGGTTTAGAACACACACACTAGCATTGAAAGCTATGTCACATTTACACAAAACAAGTATGCACTTCACTCATTCTAGTGTGCTTGCGATACTTTAAAGAAACTTGTAGGTTAAGACAAACAAACAAGTAATAAAGAAGCATGAAAGTACTCAAGTAAGAATCAAGTGATTGTGAAATAGATAATGAAATGGAAATTAGTTGATGTGCAAGAAAACTCAATGAACAAAAGAAACTATAGAAATCGCACATCAATCAATGACACATTTTGAAATTCGCAATACTTAATTGACATAAAGTGGGAGACACGAGTGCTATGCAACTTAGAAAAAAAGAGATATAATGTAAAATCAATCACATAGCAAGCATGGCCCGTATAACTTGAAAAGCACAAAAAGATGTCACTAGGTAAGCTTACGATCCAAATTCACAATCTAAATGCATCAATTTGGTGGTATAAATGAAAACCACAATAAGCAAGTATCACCTAACAACAAATGCATCAAATAAAAGCAATTACCTAATGATAGATAATGATGTCAAATTACATGGTGGCCAAAACATGTAATTTAGAAATCCAAAAACATTCTTGAAGGCATTTTTATTAGTACTTGGTATGCACTAGTATCAAACAAGCAAAACTTAATACCAAGCAATAAATTACAACATCAATTACAATCCAACAATGAATATCAACAACAATGATGCTACAATAGCAATATGTTAGTAATCAGCAGCAATATCTCAGCAAAATCATCAAATCAAATCAATAATCCAACACTCATCCACTAAAACAGAAAATAAAACTAACTAACTAACTAAAGAAGATTATGGTGGATGGGGAATGATAGTGGTGGATGGTGGTTGGAAGAGGGAAGAAGAAAAGAGAAGAGAAAAGAATAAAAAAATGGAGAGAATAGAAAAGAAGAAGAGTGTGTAAAACAGGGAAATGACGCGTACACGTAGGCCACGCGTACGCAGGATTGGGGAAAATAGAAGGCGACGTGTATACGTAGGTCATGCGTACGAGTGCGATGAATTTGTGCTAGACGCACACTTTTCACATGGTCCTGGCACAACTTTCTATTTAGACCGTGCGATGGCACAGTCCACGTGCGATCCTTGACACGGTCAGATTCTAGGGTGTCACGCATACGCGTGGGTCAAGCGTACGCGGGACAAGTATCTTTTTTTTGTCAAAACAGGATTTAAACACAAATAAGGATTTCTAACCAACTATTTATATTTTAAAATAAACCAAACTCCAAATTACCAAACTCTTAAAATTCTAAAAACTATTTAAATATTCAACTATGCAATTCAAACAAAAATGCAATTCAAAACTAGTTTTTCAACTATTCTAACATACAACTTAAAACACAAATATAACCAAGCAAGCTAACATCTAGGGGTAATATATACAAGAGTGATATAAAGAAAGAAAATACCTAATAATGAAAACTCAATTTATTCAACAACTAGGTACAAAAGAAAAAAGTGGAAAGAGTTTACCATAGTGAGATATCTCCCATCTAGCACTTTTATTTATTATCCTTAAGTTGGACAATTGATGGGGTTGCCTTTGCTATGGTGGCTTATGTTTGAATTCTTTTTTGAATCCCAACCAATGTTTGCATATCCAATGTCCACCGGGATCCCAAATTATGTGCACAAAGCTTCCAAGCAAATTTAAGCAAGTGACAAAACCCCAAAGTTGTTGATTGTTGAAGTGAATTCCAGGGTTTCAAACCTTGTTTTTGTACCTATTTTCTTGTTGATTACCGTAATTAAATCTGGGTGACAAGACTTGTGAATTCTCATTTAAGCACTAAACTTTCCTAGATCCTCTCAATTGAGTACTACACTAAACTTTGAACTTAAACTTTGATGACTCAACTATAATAAACCTTGAATTGTGTTGCCACTCACTAACCAACTCTTCCTTATTTCTCACTCCACAAAAAGCTCTAAGTTGACCATCCGTTTTAAGCAAACCATATTTAAGCGGAATAAGAAAGCTTAGAGATATGAATTTTACCCACTTGAATGATGTAATGGATGATAGTGACTTAAAAGGGATGTTTCCAATGGTCTTACAAATTTTACTCTCTTATGCTCTTCTTTGATTACCTCCACCTCTTGACAAGCATCTTCCATTTTTACTTCTTGACAAGGTTCTTCATGTTCAATCACTTCCTTACCAACCTCTTCCAACTCTTCTCCATCCTTCATGTCACAACTCGGAGGTAATGTAGAACCTATCTCAACATCAACATCAATTTTGATGGAAGAAAACTCCTCAAACTCAAAATGATCATGCGTTGGTGTGGAATCATCATCAAGAGGAGGATTTGTTGCTTGCTCAACTTCTTCCAATTCTTCATTCACCATATGCTTTAAAGGTTGCGCACCCTCCTCAACATCAAATTCAAGCTTAACAGAAGAAAGTTCTACCACTTTGGAATCCACCTCACACTCAACTTCTCCTAGATATTCAAACACTTCTTCCACTTTAATGACCTTAACTTCCTCCACTTGTTGCAAGACATACTCCATCTCCTTATTCTCAAGTTGAGATTCTAAAATCTCCTTCATGCTCCACTCTTCGGTTGATTCTCCACATTTATCCGTGGAAATGCTTTGTTTGTGGTATGAATCCTATGAGTCCAAGTTGGCTTTAATTTTGGCAAGGTTAGCCATGACAGCTTTGTGTCTCTTTTGGGCTTTCTCTTACTCCTTTTGAAATATGATTACTTGAAGAAGATCCATCACTTCCTTGAGACAATTCTTTGGCTCTTGTTCTACTTGGCTAACATAATTAGGATCATATTGCTCTAGGATAAATGGATATGGATATTCTTCCATAGAGGGTTATGATGGAAGGGAGAATTCATCATGTGGTTGAAAGTTTTCATATATGGGAGGTGGTTCATCTTGGTAAGGGTATGGAGGGGGTATATATAGAGGTGGTGGTTCTTAGGAGTATTGATGTTGGAATTGTGGTAGCTCTAAGTATGGTTCATATGGCTCATATGGCTGTTGGTATGGTGGATATGAATTAAGGTCATATGGAGGTGTTTCGTTGTATGAGGCTTGTGAGTATGATTGATAACAATGTTAAAGAGGAGGATCATAGGCATATGGCAGTTGTGGTTGATAACCATAAGGATGTCCACCATATCCATTGAATTGGTATGCACCATGGGATGGTTCATGCTCATAATGTGTCGGAGGAGGTTGTTGCAATGACATGTGACTCCTTCCTAACTTGATATCAATTCTCATAATGTGATCTCTCATTGAAGCTTTTATTTCCTACAACATGGTTGTAACCAAACTCATAGCTAAAAGGGTGAGAATTCATGGTAGCAAGAGAAAATAAAAACAAACACTAATAAGAAATAATGAAAACAAACTCCTAAACCAAAACTAGCAAACAAGCAAAAATCAAACTATTTACAATATTCACATATGAACAATAACTAATAACAAGCACACATTGTACTTCTCCGGCAACAGTACCAAAAACTTTATGAAAAAGAAATTATGTCGGTCTAGAATTTCTCAATAGAAAAAAAAATCGTTGCAAGTATAGTCTAAACTAACAATGGATCCTCACATTAAAGTTTAGTTTTGGTTGTCACAAGTTCAACCCAATAAAAGTTAACTGAGAGTATTACTCCTGGGTCGTTCTTCCTATGAATTACAATCAAATGCTCAACTATTGGTTATGAGATTCACGGGGGTGGATTGATAAAAAGGTAAGAATTTAAATGACAATAAAATAAATCAAATAACTAAATATAACAATACTAAAGAGGCATTCATAGCAAGGATTGAGAATCAAGATTTTCTATCCTTGTCATTAATCATAATACAATAATTACCAAAAGTTAAGCCTATTACGTTATCTTCACATCGGAAGAAGATCAATTAGGCCTAGTTAATTCCAATCCATAAGTAGTGTCAATGGAAACAAGATTAACTAACAACTCTAGATCACCAATCTAGGTTGGGTATTAATGACTCAAGATTGCCAAGCTTCTCTTTCCAAGCCAAGAATGCTAAAAATCTATTCTAAAACCCAACCAAGCATTTTATCAAACACTTGGAAGGCATAAAAAGAAAAATATATTAAATTACAATAATAATAAAATCTAAAGCTACCAAATACAAAATAATAATAATAACAACTCAATTAAGCAACAATAAATATAAAACCATCAAATTGTATTAAATGAAATTAAAAGTAACAAGAGTTCATAAACATAAAAGTGACATAAAATAAAAATTAACAAGATAAACTAAGAAAATTAAGACAATAGAATAAGAAAAGGTACCAGAAACTAGATGAAAATAAGAAATAAAACATAAATTTAAGAGAGATTGACCTAATTCTACCCTAATTCTAGAGAGAAGAGGGAGATTCTCTCTCTAGAAAATGACCTAAAGCATGATTCCTAAGCTACACTAATTACTCCCCCCCTTGTTTCTTCTTGAGTTTGGCCTTAAATACTTCAGAATTGAGTTGGATTTGGGCCTCAATGAGATCAGAAATTGCCCTCAGCGTGTTTCTTTAAGTTTGTCACGTGCTGCTTATCACGCGTATGCATCGCTTAACAAAATCTCTGGTCGCGCGTACGCCGAACTGGACAGATTACCAAATCCTTATTTCTTCATGAATTTTCCACTTTTACATGCTTTTTCTTCATTCATTCAATCCAATCTTTGCCTCCTAAGCCTGAAATCGGTTTATCAAACACATCAAGGCATCGAATGGAATTAAAGTAAATTAAATTTAGCAAATTATGGGCGCAAAAAATATGTTTTTACTCTTAAGCACAGATTAGGCGAAATTCACAAAACCATGCTATTTCATTAAATAAATGTAAGATAAATTGATAAAATTCACTAAATTCGACACAAGATAAACCCTAAAATTAGGGTTTATCATATCCTAAAAAGATGCATTTTCTGGCTCGACTGTCCAATTTCTTTTTGTTGGTAGCAAGGGTGCTTGCATAAGCAAGCCATTCAAAAACTTTTAAATTTTTGATATCAGAGACCTCACTATATAAAATGCTAAGGGGATATTGGTTTTCTAACTTAGTGCTAGGGACTCTATTCATCATATGCACTGCATGATTTTTTGAAGGTGGCCAAAAAGTCTGTGGAAGTTTAGATTGAAAGATTAGACCTCTAGCAATATTTAAGATGTGTTGGTGTTTTCGCTTCACAACTCTATTTTGTTGTGGAATTTCAACACACGATGTCTAATGAATTATGCCCTTAATTTATAAAAGGAGCTAAGGTTGAACTCTGGACTGTTATCTCAAACTACCTTAACTGTTTTGCTAAATTGATTTTTAATGAAAGCGATAAAATTTTTGATCAAATTGAAAACTTCAAATTTAAGTTTCAAAAAATAAACCCATGAAAACTTGCTTTTATCATCCACAATAGTTAAAAAATACCTAAATTCTTGTGTGGATTGAACAGAAATTGGATTTTTTATTTAAATAAATTAAATAAATATTTTATTTACTGAAATAAATAATTATAAAAATACGTCCTCTAATCTTATCTCGTTTATACTGTAAACGAGATAATTATGAATGTATCTCGTTTATACGGTAAAGGAGATATATAAAATTTCAAAAAAATACACATATCTCATTTACACTGTGTATTTAGAAATATAAAAATATAATTTTTGAAAATAATAAAAAATATTAATAATTTAAATTGGACCAAACTCTTAAAAATGGAACGTTTCAAATAATAGAAAAGATGGAAGGTTTCAAATAATAGAAAAGATAGGTAGTTTCAAAATAACAGAGGATATAGGCAGTTTTAACTAACTAAGTAACGGGCGACAAGATGTATCACGTAATTTGAAACTGTCCATTTAAAATCAATACATTATTTTCTTAGAAATTAACCCATTTAAACTAATAATAAAAAAGTTATGTTAATTTACTTCCTTTTTAAGTATATTTTATTAAAAACTTTAAGTTAAAATTTAGCTCCTAAATTAATTACGAAATATTTGTATATATTTATACATATAATAATTAAATTATCATAATAGAATAAAAGAAATTGTAATAAATATATATTTTCCATAGAATGGGTAGTACTTGGTTTTATTATTGGCATTGTAACGTATTATTGTAAAATTGGTTTTGTTTTATTATGAAAAAAAAGTAGGCATGACCGCACGAGGGAGATGTTGTGTGAAAAGCGGGAAGTGTGGTGAAGTGGTTGAGTTGAGCCACTTAGAAATTTACAATAAAACAGCAAAGCAGTTTTAGAAATTTGGATATAGTGCCTAAAAATTTGATCTATTTTTTATGTATTATTTTTTATTATTAATTTAAATAGGTTGGTTTTAAAGAAAATAATGTGTTGATTTTAAATGAACAGTTTTAAATTATGTGGTATGTATCGTCGCTCATTAATTAGTTAGTTAAAATCGCCTATCTCCTCTGTTATTTTGAAATTGTCTATCTTCTTTATTATTTGAAACCGCCTATCTTACCTATTATTTGAAACGTTCTATTTTTAAGAGTTTGGTCTAATTTAAATTATTAATATTTTTATTATTTTCAAAAATAATATTTTTATATTTATAAATACTCATATCTCATTTACACTGTAAAAAAGATATGTGTATTTTTTTAAATTCTATATATCTTGTTTACAGTATAAACGAGATATATTCATAATTATCTCGTTTACACCGTAAATGAGATAAGAATATGGGACATATTTTTGTAATACTTTTTATAATTATTTATTTCAGTAAATAAAATATTTATTTATTTATTTATTTATTTATTTAAAAAATCCACAAAAATGGGCCCATATATCAAAATGAACTAAATCAAATGTATTATTGGATTTAGTATTGTTTACAGGAAATGGTAACTTCTTTTGTTTGAAAAAATGACAAATATCACATGATTTCTTGAATCCTGTACAATCTATGAATGAATAAATGGTATGCATTAACTGGAGTTTTTCTTTAGGAATGTGGCCTAATTTAGTATGCCATAGACTATCACTACTAATGCATTTATTCTTGTGACTTGTGTGTGCAGTGAGGGAGTTCTTAGTTGCATTGTGATTTGTGAGTGATGAGATTAGTGAGGCGCTAATTTGAACTTGAGACTTGATCTTGTTCATTCTTTGAAGGGATTTTCAATGTGTACAAGCCTCCTGCTTCCTTAGCTATGCCAAGCATCTTCCATGTACTCAAATCCTATATCTCACAACTTTTGTCACTAAAAGAGCATTTGCATTTTAAATTTTTAGTAATCTAGCTAACTGACAAGATATTGAAATTGAATGTGGCTATGTATAAAAAATTAGTTAGATATAAGTCCTTGGAAAAAGAAACGGTGCCAAAAATTGTTGTGATGGTGTGAGTGCCATAAGGTAATTTGACCAAGATTGGTTTTATGTAAGTGTAACTTGTGAATGTATTCAGGGAATGACACACATGATCGATTGCTCCAGAATCAAAGATTTAAGAGTCAGAGTAAAATGATTTAACTGAGAAAAGATGTGAGATGTGTGTACTCATATGTAGGGGTGAAAAAAGGTCAGGCGGCCTATCAAGGGCTTGCAGCCTGGCCTATGTTTGGCCTGGCCTGTTATAAAATAGGTACAAGCCCAGGCTCTTTTAAAAGCCTTAATACATTAATAGGCTAGGCCCAGGCTCACTAATTAGCCTTATAGGCCTGTCAGGCCTGCCTAGGCCTATTAAAATATAATTAAATATATAAATAATTATTTATTATTAATAAAATTATGAGATATTTTAAATTTATTATAAAAATTTTTTATAAATATTAAATATATGACATATTACATATAACTATTTTTATTAAAAAATAATTTTTTTAAATAATATTTTATTTTTGTAAAAAAAAAAATTATCAGGCCTTTTAACAGGCTTCAGGCCAGGCCAGGCTGAATAACAGGCCAGGCCTAGTACTTTATAAAGAGCCTATAACAGGCTACAGGCCAAGCTCAAGCCAATCAACTGTATGACAGGCCAGGCCTGTTAAGAGCAAAGGCTGGCCTGGCCTGACCTGTTTCCACCCCTACTCATATGCAATGTGTGTGTAATTATACCTGACTCAGGGTGGTTAGTGTTGGCACCAAGAGGCTGCGAACTGTCTTATTGGATTAGCGCAAGTAATACTTGTTGTTGATATTGGGCAAAAGAGAAGCTAGTATTGTTTTCCTCTTCTTGTTGAGAGATGCCTTGAGTACCGCTATCACCACTCTCAGCAGTAGTCACATTCATAGCCACCGAGTTATGCTACTGTTGTTTCATGTGGGTGGGAGGGGGAGCCCATGCTTCCTATAGCATGTGTTAATTAAATGTCCACTCTTGTGACAATATGAGCATACATGAGTGAGGTTTTGGTCAATTCTCACACCCCTACCTCAACTCCTCCTTCCTCTGCCTCTGGGAGCAAAATTTGGATATCATATTATTGTAGCATTGTGAGTGACTTGAGTAGCAAGCACAACTTTAGATTCAAGAATGCCAGGAGTGGACAACTGTATTTGTTGTTGAGTGAGAAGGGCAAAAGCATCATTGATGCTTGGCAGAGGCTTCACTAGCATGATTTGCGATATGGCTGTCGCATATTGCTCGTTCAACCCTCTCAAGAAGCACATCATATATCAATCTTTCTTGTAGTTTTGAATAACACCAAGACCGCATGTACAAGAATAGTCACAATTGCAAGTTGGAATGGGACAATAACTATCAAGTTCTTTGTGAATTGCCTTTAATTTCGTGAAATAAGTCGTGGTGCTCAATTCACCTTGTTTGACTGAGAATAGTTCTTCTTCTACTTTTGCGATCCTGAAGATGTCTCCTTGCTAGTAGCGATGCCGTAAATCACGCCAAATATCCGCAACATTCTCATTCCAAATAATGCTGTGTAGGATTGCTTTACTGATCAACGCACTTAACCAAGACAACACATAAGTGTTGCGTTTTTCCCATGCAAGAAAGGTAGGATATGACTCTAACGGTTTTGGAATGCTGCCATCAACGAAACCAAATTTGTTCTTTCCTTTCAGAGCTAGAGTTATAGCGTGTTACCAAGAATTGCAGTTTTGAGGAGTGAGAACTACATTGATGATGGAATTGAAAGATCAAAACTCACATTTGTTGATGCTCGTGGTATCTGGACTTGAAGATTGAAAATTTGAGAGAGTAATCGAACTAAATTCTGAAGATCGGAGGCTGAGGACCTGAATTTGGATCGTCATTATCAGATCCTAGGTTCACCAAGCGTGTAGTTTCTGGATTGTGTGCCATTGATGAAGTTTCTTCCCTTGGTCTCATTGATTGGAACTGCAATTCGGAGTTGATTTGAAGAAGAGAAGTAGGCAAGCTCTCATCAAATCTTATGGTGTGAGTTCAAGAGAAAAAAAATCAATAAAAGGAGAAAAAATTGAGAAGAGAAGCCAAGAATCCTGATGATTCAGAAGAATAGAGTTGAGTCACAAGATGCTCACCGCACCATGTGAAAGTTCAGGGAGTTATGACTCAAGAGAAAAGGGATGAGGGAGAGAGAAAAGAGAAAGATGGCAAACACAGAAAGAATAAAGAAGAAGAAACAAAAGTCACAATTCAATAATAGTGAACCACACTTTACATAGAAGAGTAAAAAAGTTTACATACACATAAAGCTAACTAACTTCTATTTACTTCTTTATATTTTATAACTAGCTTAGCTGATGCTTCACTACTACTTATAACTAAACTAATGTTTAATTTGCGCAACAATAATACATCCTCCTACACTAACCTTTTTTTAATCATTAAGCTTACTCGATCCAAATGTGGGGAGTTTAGTAAATTCCAACACTATTATATAGTAATATAGTTTCTAAAAACACCATTTTGCTATAGCTCCTAAAAGCACACCTGGACATATTATGCAGTAATATATTATTACACATGATAAATCTTTAAACTTTGTAGAATATGTGTATTATTACAGCCTACCAACACAATTCTTATGTTAGCAAAAGAAATCAACCTCTGAATCTCTTTATAGAATTAACTTGAGTATGTTTTCTATAGGTTTCGCTAGGTAGACAATGAAAAATCTAAACAACGTGAACAATGGGCTAGAAATTTGGCTCAATAAAATTTATAAAAAAACACTTCACATAATTATCTAATAAAAAAATCTCATTCAATAATTCAAAAATTTTAATCATTCATTATACCCTAATTTACCAAAGCACCAACTTTTTCCCCAAATCTTCTGCCGTCGCCGCTGGCTCCTTCTCCTCGTTGCTGCTTGGCTGGCCACATACAGTCACTGGCGTCGCTCACTCATAGTGAAAATAACCATCCACTTAAGGATAAAAATAATCGTCCGCATACCTAATAAATTGAACATTTAACATATTTTAATTATATATAACTAAACCCTAACCAGTCAAATAACCATCCTCATCAGAATTAAAACAACAGAACTTGAACTCAGGGAGGCGACAAACGAAAGGACGGAACTCATCAATGCAACCAAGAGAGAAAAAGTGGAATGGGGATGGTAGAGAGTGGGTGGCTGAACTTGAGGGCATGTTGTTGGCTGGCAAGCTGGAGGTTGCCGTTGACGAAGACAAGCATGCTGCTGGCGGCAGAGGAGGGTTGGCAGTCAACGGTGGTGATGGAGTGAAGGCACTGGTTGAAAGGTAGAGAGAGGTGAGCTTGGCGACAATGTTCTGGGCGCCTTGGATCTTCTATCCTTCGATGGTGAGCATTGAGCCATCCTGGTAGAGGTTCACCAGTCCAGTGCAGTTGTTATCGAACGTAGTGTAGTAGTGTTCAACTAGCGGTTGGAGAGAAGTTGGCACGACGGTGAAGGGCAACAGTAGGGCAAAGGCAGTGGTGTTCTGCGTCTCCCAGGCTATGTAACGGCGGTGGTGTTCTGCGTCTCCCCGGCTATGTCCGGCAATGACAGTGACATTGTTCGTAGACGTGAGAGGGAAGAACGATGATTATGGTAGAATTAAGAGTAATCGTCCATAGTGTGAATATGTTTAAATACTAATCCTAATTTTTCAAATTTTGAAATCTGTTATTAATTATTTAATTAATTAAAAATCTGAATATTAAGTTTAATTATACCTTCCTTTTTTAAATCGCTGTTCACATTGTTCTAATATGTATTGTTTACTTATATTTGTCCGTTTCCTATTTACTATGTCAACTATTCTTACCAATTAATGAGAAGATAATATGAGTTATGGAATAAGGTTGACCAAATGTGTAAGATAAAGTTGGTTACCATACGGGGAAAACAAACATTAAAAAAATGTTAATATATAGCGATATATATGATTTTTTATTTAAATAAAGAATTATTATTTACCGATTTAAAAATAGTTACAAAAATATATTATTTTGTGTATTTAATTGTATTTTTGCAGTTAAAGAATATAAAAAAAAATTTGTATTAAGAATCTGCAAAAATAATTTTTTTTTACTTATTTTACACTTTATCCCAGCAAAAATAAAGAATAAAATATTATCAAGTCAACATAAAAGAAAGAAAAAAAATATTTCTCATTTTCTCCTAACAACGTAACCCATTCATAATAACTTCTTTCAAACTCTCATTCTCTCCTAATAATTTCTTTCATATTCTCATTTCCTCTTAATAAATACAAAAGAAGAATAAGTAAAGTATTAATATTTTTAATGAAAAAATAAAAAATTGGTTAATATTAGTTTAAATACAAAATAATAAATACATATTAGTCATTTAACAATTTTTAATAAATAAATATTAAAAATTTAAATTATTATTATAAAAAAATAAATCTTTTAAAAAAGTGTTAATCAATTATTGATACTACTATAATAAAAAAATGTTCCTATTTAATTTCATAGTGCCAAAATCTAAATAAATTGATATTTTTATAATGTGAAAATCTAAATCACTACAAGAGAGCTGTTGCTTACTGGCGGTTTTTTTTATGATTAGCGGTGGTTTTAAACCGCTGCAAAATTAAAGGCCGGCGGCTCATTGAACCGTCTTGTTTATGGGCGCGGAAATTAGGTTTGGTGGTGATTATTAGCAACTGCCGCTAAATCATTATTTTCTGGCAATCGTTCAGAAAACCGCCGCAAAATACAGGTGACACGATTTTTAGCATGTTTACCGGCGATTTTAAAACCGCCGCTATTTACTTTGTTTTCAAGTTGACGCATGTTTTGCGGCGGCGTTAAAACCGCTGCAAAATAAAACTAACGATTTTGAGCATAGTTATCGCTGGTTACAAACCGCCGCAATCTCGGACAGATTTTTCAAATTTTGAGACATTTTTCGACGGTTTAAAACCGCCGGTAAATTAAGATCTTTTTAAAAAAAGGAAATTTGTGTTTTTTCTAAAAAGATCGCATAATTTTTTTAAAATATTATAGAACTACTTTTTCTTTTTATATTTTTTTATTATTTTAAGAGTTAATATTTTTAACCTTAGAATCTAAACTTATAGCAAAAACAAAATTATCTGCAAAATAAAATAATATATTCATGAAAATATCAAGAAAATGAATCTCTTGCAAAGAGTTGCATAGTCTAATTCAAAAAATGTCTGCTCCAATGCAAAATATCTTCAATCCTAATATATTATTTTTCACTCTATCGTTCCACAGAACTCATCCTTGCAACGATATCTGGTGGCAGCTCCTCACCCTGCCGTTGAAAATAGAGCGCACATTGCTTCTACTTGTCTAAAGCTTATTGGAAGTGATGTAACATACATAAATATGTTAACATACATCATGAACAAATACAAGATATTAAATAAGAATTTTTCAAAAAAAAAGTAATTACCTAACTTCCAATTCCCGATCATCCAATATGGCAGAAATTAATTCAACAATCACCAGAAATTAATTTGCTTTGTTCTATACAACTTATAATAAATAAGTAGCAATCAACAGAAATTAACTCAGCAAATCCAGATTTCATTGATTTATATATGCATTAAAAATTTGAAAAGATCATCAATAAGAAATGGAGGGAATAAATAAATCCATCCAATGAATTGCATAGAGTACAAGACGAATGATATAGTTACATCCTACAGAAAAGAAAATCTCACCTGCTTATTTTTAGTTTTAGCAAAAGATTAAACAATGCCAAACAAGGTGTAATCTCGTAGAAGCCTACTTTTTCACTTTTCTTCTTAAAACTCTCAAAAATCTAAACCCTCTTAACACATTATTCTTCCTCTCCGCCTACCTTTTTCTTACATTTTCTTTTTTGCCTACTATCTATCACTCAAAATTAGGCTAGTTCAGGCAGGTTAATAGGTTACCATATACGAAAATGAAAATTTCCTATTCCTTAATACGTTTAGTGTAATAATATTCCCATAACCAATGCAAGAGACTATAAGTAAATAAATCCTACTGATTTAGTGAATTTCAATAAGCTAAGAAAAATAACAAAGTTATCTAACTTCTCAATCAGCACATCAGTTAGAGAAAACACAAACCCTAAGAGAAAGGGCCATAAACACAAGCCTATCTCATGAATGAAAGATCAAATAAACACCTTTCGAAATAATTAATAAGGAGTCATCAAAATAAACCCTATTATCAAAATCCTGACTAATACTGCTCAAGGCCATTAGAAAACCAACCCGCTTGACTACACTGGACCAACCTAATTCGATACCACTAACTCAGGTGAATGAACTCATCCAGTACCAAAATAGGTCATCGATTTCTTATTGCCCTTTTAGAAGTAGGCAAAAAAGGGAGGGCATTGGAGGCAACTTCACCCATATATAAAATTCAAGTTGATAATAAAAAATTCCATAGATCACACACACACACACATATATATATATAGAGAGAGAGAGAGTGAGTGTCTCCAACCTGAAGTGGAGGAAGAGGACCAACAACGTCACTACATGCCAAAACCTTCTTTGTTGAAGAGCCTCTACACACTTTCAGTTTCAAATCAATCTACATTAAAATAGCACGAATTCAGTTCCCAAAACTCTCTCTAGAATGTAATTATATAGTGGCTTCAAAGATCCAAGCTCAGAAGTAGAACATAGATGCTAGTAGGATACAAAGAGCATAATGGAGATCAGCGTGATCACCTTACCTTTTTTGTTTGTTTTGATCTATACACGCACCTAAGTCCCTCTTGTTTAATGATTCCAATTACAAAAAAACTGAGCACGATCCATAACCAATTCATTCCTCTAACAATGATAATGACCCATTTTTTCATTTATTTACTCTAATTATCAATTTCAATGCAAAGCACCCACAAAAAAAGGGTAATCCCTAACTCTAAACAGTAGCAATTAACCCCAATTAATGGAAGATATAGACAAATTTTTTTTCAAAATTTTGAATCGAGAATGAAAACAAGAAGGAAAGATCAAAGTGGAAGACCGAACCAATGATAGGGGAGAGGCCGCGACATCTCAGATTGGTGCACGTTGGAGGAGGGTGTAACAGTTTCACACGCGATCAAGGAGATAGGAAACTTGGACGCTAGTGAGAGAAGCACGGATGGCAGCTACGCGTCTCGACAACCCACACAGAGGCGTAGGGTGGAGCGAGGTTAGGGATTTCGCACACCGTGGACGGGGGAGTTTGGATTTCAGGAATTGTGGATGAGAGACAAAAGCTCGACGTCGGAGAGAGAAGCATGGATTGGCAGCAGTTGGGCACAGTAGAGCAGCAATGGTGGTGTTTCGCTCGCTACCAAGCTCACTTCGCCAGTTTCTACAAAATTAGGGGGAATCAATTAACTATAATAAGATTAAAAAAAGGCAGTATTTAAAATTGAACTATGATAAGATCCTCACCTAGCGATGTTTTTGGATCGGATTGCCGTTGATGTTGGGCACACGAAAGGAACTTTCTTCCGCAGACTTGTTTTGCGGCGGCAAGGTCAAAAGCCCCCAATTTTCCACCGCTGTGCGCCGTTCGTGTTGTAGTGAACCAATTGGTATTAAAAACAACTTCAATGGGATTAATTTTGGATATTATTTTTTACTTCTACATTAGTTAAAATAATTTAAAATTAAAATTTGTATTACATATTATCTTTGAAATGATACTGGGTGATACTGTATCATTTTGAAGAAACATCAATGAAATGCTGCCATTATGTATTTATGTTAGCCCCTCCCAAAATAATTTCTAGCTCCGCCCCTGATTAGATGAATATTATAACATTGTTATTGTAACATAATAAAAATCCAATTAAAATATACTCAAATAAATTAGATGTACTTAATTATACTCCTGTATTTTATTGTTCTATTTTTTCATTATCTTCTTTTCAACGTAACATAAGTTTTTTTTTTAATTATCACATCCACAAAATTATAATTTTTCCATTGCAAAATTTTTTTTCAAATCCAATAAACCAAAATTTTTTTCCATTGAAATTGTAATGTGCAAATTTTTTTTAAAATATTTAATGTTTTGCTACTGTTGTTATGTTTAATTAGATAATATTTTAAAATCTATTTTTATTAGTGTATAATATCTTTTAAATATAGTATATAATTATTAATTTTGTAATTTTGTATTTTTATTTTAGTTATATTTTTAAAATTTAATTAAAATTATTTAAAATAATTAAAAATAATTTAAGTGTAAATTAAAATGAGCATAAGCATTGGAGTGACAAATTTTACGTTAAGTTTCAAATAAAGTTTATGATATATGATCCCACAAATACTAATGTGCATCTTGTAGGATCCAAAATGAAATAAAATTAAAATCATGCATTGAAGATGCTCTAATTGTATAAATTGATATGATAGGAGTTATGGGTGTTTAAAATTGATTCAAATCGAACAAAACCGACTAACTGAACCAGAAAATCGAAAACCAGACAAACTAAAAACCAAAATAAATGACATTTTGTAGTTTTTTCTACTGTTCGGTTTGATTTTTTATTTTGGCAGCGAAAACTCTAACAAAACCAAACCAAACTGGTTCACATAAAAACCCTAATAAACCAAGCCCCCAGCACTAGCCTAGTGGCACTCCCTCATTCCACTAATGAAACCCTAAATACCCTCTCTCCACTCGACCCCTCCATGGCTCCACACATAACGCCAAACTCCTCCTCCCACCCTCCATCCTCCACAGCACCATTATCCTTGTCACGCTTCCCTCCTCTTGGCTTGGTACTTGTTTGTAAATTCTATTTACTTACTAAAATTCGTTGTTATGGTTCTGATTTTGAAAACAATGCAAAAATTTAGGTTCATTATCTGGTTATCACATATCTCTAGTCTATGTTGGATTTTAACTTAAATCAATATAACTCAATCTCATTGTTTTAAATTAATTTTTTGTTATAATTCAGTTTTTTATTTCAGGTTCTATGTTTGTTGAATAATATTTTGTTATCTTGCTAGAGAACATCAAAATGTGGCTAAGTGGCTGCTTTGGTGGAATAATTAATGGAAACAATTTTTTTTTGTTGTGTTGAATTTTTCATGCTTTTTCAAATGTTGTATGACTTTGTGAAACTAAACTCATTATTTTGTTGTATATTTTTTTGATGAAAATAGCATAGGATAGGGTTTTAGTACATGAAAAATAACTAGAATAGAATACTTTTTTTTAGTTGAAAAATCGAATAAGCCGAACCGAATCAAACCGAATTTAATTAGTTTGGTTTGTTTCGGATTATTTCAATTAAAAAACTAAACCAAATGAACCAAATAACTTATATAAAATTGGATTGGATGACTTTTTTTAAGAAAACTAAATCAAACTGCACTGTAAATACCCCTAACAGGAGTTACTTATAAATGGAGATTAATCAATAGATTAATACTTGTTTAAAAGATTTATTCTTTTACAATAATAATTCAAATTTTTATTTATTTTTGTTGGAAATTGTTAAATAACTAACATTAATTGATTAATACTTTTTTAGAAGATTTATTCTTTTACAATAATAATTGAAATTTATTTATTTTATAATTAAACTAACATTAATTAATTTTTAATTTTTCATTAAAAATATTAATACTTTAATTTTTTTTTATTTAAGAGAGCTATTAAGAGAAAATGATAATATGAATAGAGTTACTAGGAGAATGAGAATTTGAAGAGAGTTATTAACTTATTATGAGTGGGTTATGTTGATAGAAGAAAGATTTTTCTCTCTCTTTTCGCTAGCTTGGTACTCCAAATATCAAGAAAGCTTTTCTTTCTTTATATTTCTTGCAATTGAGTGTGAAAATGAGTGAAATTTTTGTCTTATTTTAGAGACTCTTTATGTGAAAATGCACTCTTTTATTTCAAATTCTTTAACGGTGAAAATACAACTAAATACATAAAATAATATATTTTGGTACCGACATTTGTAAATAATGAATTTGTTTTATTTAATTAAAAAAAGCCTTGTATATGAAAATTGAAATCTAGAATGGTTACATGCATTATTTGTAATTGTAGGGTTTGTAGTAGGCATGGCAAAATTCTCTGACTAGGCTCGCAGTAATTTATCCGCTGAAGGCAATTTTATACCTGCAGGATGGGAGACGGGATCCCATATAATAAATAGGAATAGCGGAAATAGAGGTATCTGCCATATGAGATCTGTATATATAAAATGGTTGAAATACCCATATATATATATATATATATGAATTTCATATGAACCCTAAATTTCTAAGTGGCGTCACTTCTCATTTGTTCTCTTCTCAACAAATTTAAACCATCTCCTCTCATCAGTCACCACCTCCTACTCCCATACCGCCAAGCTCCTCTCCCCTCACTGCTTTTCCCTCTCACTCTCAAGGTCACCGGCTCACCGCAGCACTATGTCGTTGCGCACTTGAGTCCTATCTCGTGGAAAACATCGTTGTCGCACCTAGCCCAGCCGAGGAGAACGTCATTCTCGCAATTTGACCCAGCCGAGGCAGAAGAGTCGTCGTCTTTCACTTCAAGAAAAATGCTGAATACTGTCGGATTTACTGGCAGATTTACGAAATAAAATTGTCAGATTTAGCAACGGAATAAATCTGACGGTATAAACCTCGCCAAAAACTAATTACCGTCGGATTTATTTTTTCGCCGATACTTAATATTGGAATTAATGTCTGATTATGATTTTTAGGCACGAAAATCATATGTCACTTACCGTAAAAAATTATCGGACGATAAATTTGGCCCCACACGATGCGTACTTCGTGCCACGTTACCGTAAAAAAATTCGATAGTAAATCCTAAGGTACTTTTTATTTTTTTTTTAAATTGGTAGATCGTTACCGTCGGATAATTTCAATGGTTAATCCGATAGTAGCTTTAATTATTTTTAACATTTTTCTTGTACTTATAATGGTCCCCGTTATTTAATAATTGATAATCTACTTACATTTAGTAAAGAATAAATTATTAATTTATCTGAAAATAATTATTTATATATAATATAAAATATCAAATATACAAAATAAAAAGTGAAGGAATAAAATGCTGCTAAAAAATTCAAAATAAAGACCTAAATAAAGCCCTAATGACTATGGAGCTTGATAATAATCATCGTCGTCGTAATCAAAACAAGGCCTACTCGTAACACGTCAACTTTTTGTCATCTCTAACTGAAATAATGTAATTATATTATAATCTAATCTAATCAAAGTTTGATAAAGAAATACATAAGATAGAACTAAGGCTAGCGTGCGTTGTAATTATATGATCTTACTAAATAAAGTTTAGTAATACAACAAGCTAGTTAAACTATATTTAAGTTAACTTTATTTAGATTCGTCATCTTCTTCTTCCTCTTTTTCATCATCCTCCTCTTCCAAGATAATTTCCTAATCATCGAACCCATCTTCTTCCTCTTCATCTCTATCGACCACCTTTTCTTCTTAAACATCGTCATCCTCTAGTGGCAGTGTCTCATCATCTATCATAAGGTCAATGATGTCATCATCCATATAGTCGACCTAAGGATATTAGATTACCGGTATCAACCACCATTTTCGAAAGAGTTGGGTCATCAATTTAATAAGGTTCCCGACCCTCTATCCCATCAGACTCGATGCGACCTCTTAGCTTAGTCTTAACCAAAACCACCTAACTTGATTTACATGACCCTGGAAAATGCAAATAGTATACTTGTCGTTCATTTTGAGATAGAATAAAAGGATCATAGTTCCTATATTTCCTAGTCATATTTACTTCAGTAATATTGTAGTTCTTGTGCTTTCGTGTTTCTAGTCGTGAACTTGGATCATACCATTCACATTTAAACATGCACACCTTGTACATAGTGCGGCAAAAATACTCTAATTGAATTATATTGTGCAACACAGCATACCAATCAGAATTCAGAATGATCACCATTGCATCCCCACGAACCCAGACTCTGGTGTTATATGTTTTCTTTCCCGCAGACCATTATAAAGAATGGAACTGATATCCATGAACATTGTATATCAGATAGCTTGTGCCCTTATTCATTGGGTCCTAACTAAGTGCAACTAGTTCCTATTATGTTATGTCAATTAGTTGCACTCTGACATATTCTCTGAACCAATGTAAAAAATTATTGAGTGATGTATCAAGATTTGTTTCTTGGAATAACCTATGATATAATAGAATAAATAAGAAAATTTTAGTGTATTGAAGTTTTGATTAAATGAAAAATTTATTATATTACTAATTGCAATATTTACGAAGTTTTAAAAAACTCACCTCATGTAGAGTAAAACCTTGTCACAGTTAAGCAACGCATGGAGATGTGCAGCATCGATTTCTTTTTTCCTTAACCAATATTCACTATTGCGCCCATCGCAGTAGGGGGTTATCGGTTCGATTTGGTTCGGTTTTGGACCAAAAACCAACCGAATCGATATGTTTGGTTCCTACAGACACACAACCATTTGGTTTGCTATTTTTACAAAAACCGAACCCAACCAACAGCGGTTTGGTTTGGTCGGTTTTTTCGGTTTCTAATTTCTAATGAGCAAAATATGAATCACAATAATTAGAGGTTCAAAATAGTCAATAAACTAAAATAATAAGAGTAAAACATTGAAATGGTTAGGGGTTGGGAATTTTTGTTGTTAGGTTAAAGATTAAAATGGTTAAAACATTGAAATGGATGCATATGTTTGGTTCGGTTTCGTTCGGTTCGGTTTCTATCGAACCAACCGAAACCGAACCGAACCGATCGTTTTGTCAGAAAAAAAAAAACAAAAAAACTAATTTTTTTGGTTTTCAAATTGGTTGTTGTAATTTTCGGTTCGGTTTGCGATAATTTTCAGTCCGGTTCGGTAACTTACATCCATACATCGCAGCTCCTTCTGGAACAAATATTTGATACGTTGATTCAGTTGACAAAGATTTTCTCCTCTCATCATTCCTTTCAATTCTTGTTCTAAGTGACTCAAGACGAGGCTCAAAATAAAAGGAGAAAAATGCAGATGTTTTTTGACTAGGAATGCTTTGCAGATGCTACCCTCGATCTGAACTCTGTTCTTCACGGTGCACTTAAATGATCCAATCATCCTCTCAAAATGATACATTCACCTAAATTGGACCGATCCACACACTCTTTTTTCATATGACAAGTGGATTGCTAAGTGTTTCATAATATCAAAAAATCTTGGAGGAAATATCCTCTCTAACTTATAAAGTATAATGGGAATGTTCTTGTCCATGACTGTGAGATCATTAATGCTAAGTTTCATAGCACATAACTTCTTAAAGAATTCACTTATTTCTGTGAAGGATTTCCAGATGTTGGTAGGAAGTTCTCTGAACGCGAGAGGAAGCAATGATTCCATAACGACATGACAATCATGATTCTTCAACCCAGTAAGTTTACATTGTGAGACTTTTGCACACCTACCATATTACAAGCGTAAGCATCGAAAAACTTCAATCTCCTAATCCACCTACAAATATTTTATCTTTGGTCCTTCGTTAGAGTGAATACTGCCTTTGGTTTACCCCACTGACTATTCTCAAATCTCTTTAAGTTTAGATCTGGTCGCCTGCAAATGTCCACCAACTCTAACCTTACCTTATCATTATTCTTTATTCGCTCATCATCTATTACCATGTGCATGATATTATCAAACACACGTTTTTCAAAATAGATCACATTAAGACAATGACAAACCAAGTTATCTTTTCAATGAGACAAATCATAAAATATACTCTGTTTTGTCTAATTGTGTTCCTTGTCATATTCCAGATATCTTAACCCTGCCCGTTATCGACGATCCTTGGGATTCTAGTGACACGATGTCAAATTTGCAAACCACTCAACCTCACGGATACCTCAACTTGTTCATTTTTATTCTTTCTAAACGAGTCTTTATTGCGCAAAAAAAGATGATCAAATCAAAGAACCTTTAATGACAATCAAACTACAAATTCTTACCATTATTGGTCAGCCAAAATGCCTTTGTATCATCTATACAAATGGGACACGATATTCTGCCCTAACTAGCCCTAACTAGACTAACCTAATATCATCCCGTATGCAGAAAAATCGTCAATGGTCCACATCAATGCAGCACGCAGTTGGGAGTTTGTCTTGGTTGAAATATCATACATTTGTACACCATGAATACACAACTCCATTAACTCATCCACCAAGAGTTACAAGAAGACATCTATTTTGGTCTTTGGATTGCTTGGACTAGGTATGATACAAGTTAGAAACATATATGGGTCATTTATGTACATTTCGGGAGGTAGGTTATAAGAAGTCACCACAATAGGCCAACAAGAGTATGCGTTGTCGAAATTAGAGTTCTGTGCAAACTCGTCAAGGCACAAAGCTAATCTAACATTTCTAGTCTCGCTCGCAAATATAGGGTGGATCTGATCAAAGTGCTTCTAAGCATCTCCATGTGACGGGTGCGTCATAAAACTATCGTCTCTCTTATTGTTACTATACCAGGTCATGTGAGGGACCAAACTCATCAAAGCATACAATCGTTTTAGCCTAGGAATTAGAGGCAAGTAGTGCATCCATTTGTTTGGAACTCTCTTTACCTGCCATTTACCAATCTGTTCTCTCTCGACTTGAAACCTCGGTGCAATACAAAAATCTACAAGCAGTTAAGTCTATGTCTCCCTTGTAATACAGTATACAACCACTCAAACAACAATCGATTTTCACTAAATTTATACCTAATTTCGAAACTAACTTCTATGCCTCAAAATGGATCCATGGGATGCCAATAGTCCCAATAGGTGCTAATTCGTTACAAAGGGTGTCCCACTTATCAAAAGACTCTTGGGTATGATTTGAATCATACTTAATACACATCATTCTAACATAGACAAACAATTTCGAATGAACGCACCCCTAAAACAAAGGTTTTGCAGCAGATTCTAACAGATGATAAAATCTCTTTGCCTCCGGGTTAGACTCTTGTTCAACATCTTCCACATCAGTAACACCAATTGCATCAAACACCATCTCATTGTATCTATCTTGGTTATCCTCCCAAATCATTTCTTCCACGTTTAGTTATCTAACCACTCGAACCCTCGTTGATCGACCATTAGACCTATTGAAATTTGATATAGACCGATTGATTCCCTGCTCATCCACTTTTCATGTTCCGTCCACATCCAATACCCAACTTTGAACCCATTATGGTAGAGGTAAAGTGTTATATCTGAAGGTCCTAACCACTTAGTCAGCCGACACTTATAGTACGGACACCTAAATACCCCTTGAGACCTAAATGGTTTCATGTTGAAGACATACGCAACAAAATCGTCAATCTCTTCAAAGAACTAAGGTTTTAAACCCTCCCGCTCTTGTCCACCGTTATCCCTATCATACATCTACAGACGATGACTTCAAATCATTTTGCCGCAAATATCTTAAAATTCAATCAACAATACAACTTATTAAAATTTTTAGAAAATTCGGCAAAGTTTTTTCTATAATTAGAATCTCTCACCAAATCCAATTATCATTTTTTCACAAACTAAACATGTTTTAAACAATTTAAACAAAAATTCGACAAAATTCTTCCTTAATTTAGAGACTTTCACCAAATAAATTTATACTTTTCATAGAAAAAATAGTTGAAGGCATAAATTTGAACAAACACGCATTCAATAAAATATCAAATTCTAGCCGTTCTAGCGCGTAACCCCTTATTACTCCACAAATTTTCAGCAAACAAGGGTTTTGAGAAGCGCCACTACGTAACCTTCTCCCACTTCTGTCCTAAAACTCTATCTTAGAAAAAGTAAGTCCAGCATAAAATATAAATAACATAACATGTTTAGAGATAAAAATCCAACCTGAATATTGCACGAAAAACCCACGATTAAAGCTACACGATTTTAAAAAATCTTAAAATAAAAGTGAAGTTAGTAAAATCTAAAAATTAATAATCAAAAGTTAAAAATCTAACTTGAAAAATTAGCAAAGCAAGTGAAATGTAAAAAATTAATAACCTTAAATGTGTATTTACTTTCATTAAAATTAAACATAAAAAATTTGTAATTGATCTTATGTTTTAAACTAAAAACTAATTAGAAATATTCTATTAATTTATAATAGAATATAATAAACAATGTTATTATTTTTTTTCTATTTATGTTATTCACGAGAAAAATTAACAACTTACAACTTAGTAATCGTAATCCTAATTACATATTTTTTTTATCACATAACAAATTAAAATTATATGAATCGTAATTTAAGGTTTAACCATTCTAAATTTCTTAGTGAGTGAGTTACCTAGAGACAATGATGACGCAAAAAAATTTTTCTACGTGGTGGTGGCAGCATATACAATGCCGTGACAGCGACGGTGACCAACTTGGAAGGCTACGTTTATGAATTTAGGGTTTCAGTTTAAAAAATGTAAATGTAAAATAGGATACAATATGAAGAGGGAGGATGACAGCCTACCCAGACAGAGAACAGAGGAAGCTCTGGTGAGCAGCGACGAAATCGATGACAGCACGAAACGTTCCACGCGACGCAAGTTGGTGGTGGCAGCTACCAGTCCACGCAGTATTCGGAGGCTGCTGGTGGTGGCTGGCGGATGTGGTTTAGGGGAGAGAACCCCATCACATGTCACAGAACACAACGTTCTATTAAGTGAGATTTACCATCGGTAAATCCGATTGTACAAAATGCGCCAAATTTTTCGTTCTTCCCTCCAAATATTACCGGTGAAAAATTGAATCCGACAGTAATGTTTTTACCGGACGAATTTATTACATGATCCGCCAGTACTTCTAATAGTAAATCTGTCGCTAATATCCGACCCTAAATTCGACGGTATTCAACAATTTTCTTGTAGTGTTCGTCGCGTCAAAGCCTCTTTGTCGTCTTCACGTCAAAGCCTTTTCTGTCATTGCGTCGCCTTTATGCTGCGGCTGTCGTTTGTTCCAGTTTCATCGCTTGTGTCTTTCTTCTCTATGCTCCACTGCTCCCTTTTTCTTGTCTTAGTTTGAGTTTTGACCTTTCTCTGTGCTCCCCCTTCTTCCTCTGTGTCCAAATTCTAGCCCTAGTGGAAGGTATGTTTGGTCTTTATTACTTTTTTTCTTGTTTTGATTTAATTTTTGGTGTTGTTGCTGTGTGACTTTTGATTGTTCTTTTTTATGTTGTCGCTTTGTTTTAAATTTTAATTGTTGTGTTGTTGATGTCTTATAATTTGCTATAATGTATTAACTAGGTATAAATTTTTTATTGTGTTGATTTTTTTAATTGTTCAATTATCCTTTGTTTATTATTTTAACTGATATTATGAACTTGTTAATTTATTAATTATTCTTTGTGTTGATTGTTAATTTATTTTTAATTGTTATAATTATGTTAAATGTGTTACCTCATTGTTACCATACTTGTGGATTTTTGTTTTTAATTTTTTTTTTAAATCCACGAATATTCATGTTTCCGGCAGAAAAAGGGTCCCGTACTCCCGTTATCCATCGCAGAAGAGCAAGATTTATGGGGACCACCCGTTGCCGTCCCTATTTTGGAGGTCCCATGTGCCCATCAAAAGTGAAACCAAAGTTTTGTTATGCATGAACGTGTAATGTGTAGTGTGGATTTAGTTTAAAGAGAGAACCCGACGTACTTAATTTGGATCATATAAAGTTGAAACTTCATTTTCATTGCCACTTGCTCAAACCGTCCACATATGTTTCAATTTGTCGTTCAATGCATGAATCCATCACTTGATTTAGTAGTTGCCATGACCCATAAAATTAAGAATAAGCTATTGTTCCTATTCATGGAAGATCATCATAATATTAATAAATTTATCAATAGATTAGTGTTTTGTATATAATAATATTATAAAAATATAAATTTTTTGAAATTATATCAATTTTGTCTTGATATTATAGATAATTATAAAAAAAATGATAGAATCAAATTACTTTTAAAAAAATAATAGAAAATAAAAAGTTTCTGTCGGCTAAGATTTTATATTTGCTATTTAAAAATAATAATTTTTCTCTCTATGTATATAAAAATATATAATTATATTAGTATAAAAAATTATATTAATAGTTATAAAATTAACTCGAATCTTGATTCTAATTATTAATTACGATATTAGTAAAAATAAAAGGGTATGCATATAATAATAATATTTTTTATATGAATAATATTACAGAATTATTTTTTAATTATATTTAATTATAAGTTTAATATACTTTTTATAATTTTATGAATTTATTTAAATTATATTATTTTATTAATTTTATTTTTTTATAAAATAAAAAAGTAGAGACAGATAGAAAATAAGAGAGAGAAAGATAAAGAAAAAAAGGAGAGTTGAGAGTTTGTTAATTTTAGAGGAAAAGATTTTATTTTATTGGTAATGAAAAAATATATTTTGATTTGTCAAATTAGTAATATAAAATATAATTATAAGTTATATATAGAGTAGAAAGGGTAGAGAAAAATAGAAAATAGGAGAAAATAGATAAGAGGATAGAGGAATGAAGTTTATTAATTTTAAAGAGAAATATTTTATTTTAATTTTAATAAAAAAATTATTATATAATACATTTTGATTGTCAAATTAGTAATATAATATAGATATATTTTAATTTTAACCCTATAATTATTATGTTGTTGTATTTTTTTCCAATTATTAATTCAAATAATTATTTTTATCTGAGTTTATGTTCTTAATATCATTGTTAGGTTGTTGTTTTTAATACATGTTTCATACTTTCATTTCATATCATTGGATTTGGTGTATTTGATATGTTATGATATTTTTTATATATTGTATTTAATTTTTTAGAAAAAAAATGAAAAAGAAAGTAAAATGTGCAATATGATCTAATTAATTATGAAAGTATTAATTTTGTTGATTTTTGGGTAACAGAAAAAGTTTTTGAAAAAAATCTAATCTTTTTAATAATATTAAGGACATTACGTGAGTATTATAATTTATTTTTTAATAATTTATTAGAATAATTTTAATTTTTAACTTGTTGATAAAGTGTTGTATATTTCGTTAGATAATATTGATGCTGAAAATAATGGTGGTGATAGTAAAATGTTTTATGCTACATTACTTGATTTTTCTAATCTAAATGATAAAAATAAAGGTAAAGATGATTTTAACGAAATAAATCTACTGTAAATTTTTACAAATTTTGATAATTAATGACAAATTTTAATGTTGGTATTTTATATTAATTGTTTTTTTTATTATTTAATTTTTGAGTTTGTATTTAGATAACTAATTTAAATGATATTTTAAAATTTATATTATACTATTATATTTTTTATTTTTTATTATCAAACGATTATTTTCATTAAATAATGATTAAATTGATCGAACCAGTAAATCAATAAATCAATAATTGAATTAGTTCGATTATCGGTTTAATTTTTAGAACCTTAATTCTAATTCTAATACTATACTAAAATTGAGTAGATACGATTGGAAGTTTCTCATGGTCTGATTTAATAGGAATTTATTGATTGGATGGGTCTTGCTTTATTTGGGCCTAATAAGACCAGCTCCTCTTCAGTTTTAAGCCCAAGAGAATAATTGGACCAAAGCCGACTCACTTGACTGTAAACAAACCCTCCTTCATGACCAAAGAAAATAAACTCTCCCTCAGTGAAAAGGAAAAAAAAATTGCTCTGTTTGGTTTCATTTTTTATCTCCCCACTTTAAATGCAATATAACAAATTATGATTTGACTTTTTGAGGTCCAATGTGTGTCAATGCATTCTATTTTTGGATTAAAAAGGCTTTTTCCTGACCAAAAATTACAATCAAAACAGTCCAAAGCTATTTGGATAAAAAGCAATAAGTATCCATTCTAATAACTGTTGTGATTTGAATTTGTAGTTGCGTTTCAAAGCTTTTACGTAATTATAAACAATTTATGCAACAATGACACAAGCTTTAAGCCATGGTCCAATGCTAGCTTAGTAATTTGATTTTGTTTAAGCACATTCCTAATAATAGTTACACACTCCCTTTCCATCCCTTTCACTACACACTACACTCAACTTCTTCATTTTTTTATAAATAAACTCCCACAATTTTGCTCCAACTCATCATCGTTGAATATAACACAAAACATGAAGAAGATGAACAATAACAAGAATCCAACAATATCATGGGTTTTGATGTTGTTGTTTGTTGTTTGTGTGGTTAATGCACAATCATCGGTGAAGCCGGTGGTGAAGATAGTGAAGGGGAAAAAGCTTTGTGACAAAGGGTGGGAGTGTAAGGGTTTCTCTGCTTATTGTTGTAATGAGACAATCTCTGATTTCTTCCAAACTTACCAGTTTGAGAACCTCTTTGCAAAGAGGAATTCCCCGGTGGCTCATGCCGTCGGATTCTGGGATTACCAGTCGTTCATCACGGCCGCCGCGCTCTACCAGCCTCTTGGGTTCGGGACCACCGGTGGAAAGCTTGGTGGCATGAAAGAGGTTGCTGCTTTTCTTGGTCATGTGGGAAGCAAGACTTCTTGTAAGTGATATAGCATCATAAACATATATATATCCACAATTTTAAAATTGTATATTTAAAATTTATGTTAATTAATTAGAATAATGTTACATGTTCTCAGCAAATATTGTTATTTTTTATGAGCACTTAGATTAACAATAATTTATACATATATTACAAAAATTTTATATACAAAAAATACATAATTTGTATCTATATTTATTAGAAAGTTAATGAGTTATATCTCAAATGACATAGTTTTTTCATATTCACCTAAAAGATCGTGCGTAAATCTTTCTATCTCTAGTAAAAATAATTGCACATATAAATTAATATAATTTATACTCATATTTTTTAAATTTTGTATATATAAATTAATAAAATTTATTTGTTAAATTTATTTATTAAAGATAATTTAATATTTATAATAATTAAATAATAATCAAAAAATATTAAAAATGGCTGATTTTAAGAGTTTTTCAATTAATTATTGGAAGTCATTTAATACAGTAAGTGGTTTATATCGATTTTAGCCATATATACATACTAGAAAAATGGATTATATATATTATCAAGTGAAAAATATTCGAAAATGATTAAATAATTTAATAAATTTGACTAAATTATTATTTAACTATTTTTAATTATTAATTTTATATTAAGTTAACTTCACTTAGGCCTTTACCTGTATTATTATGGTAGCATTTAGAAGAAATTGATGAGATTGTTGGAAATTGGAATGAAAAAATTGATTTCAGGTGGATATGGGGTGGCAACAGGGGGACCCTTAGCATGGGGATTATGTTACAACAAGGAACTGAGTCCAGATAAATACTACTGTGATGACTACTACAAGTTGACCTATCCATGCACCCCTGGCGCCGCTTATTATGGCCGTGGCGCCATCCCTATTTACTGGTTCCCTTTCTACCTCTTTCCTTTTAGTTTAATTTAATCACTTTGCTTTCTTTGATGCCTAATAAATGATGAACAGGAACTACAACTATGGAAAAATAGGAGAAGCCCTAAAGGTGAACCTATTGGACCACCCAGAATACATAGAGCAAAATGCCACGCTGGCATTCCAAGCAGCAATACACACGTGGATGACCCCACCAGACAAGCACATTCCTTCACCACACGATGCCTTTCATGCCAACTGGAAGCCAACTAAGAATGACACGTTGGCAAAGCGGGTCCCAGGTTTTGGTGCCACAATCAATGTTCTCTACGGTGACCAAGTTTGTGGCCAGGGTTCTGATGGTGATGACATGAACAACGTTATTTCTCATTACCTCTATTATCTTGATCTCATGGGTGTTGGCCGAGAAGAAGCTGGGCCCCATGATGTCCTCTCTTGTGCTGAGCAAAAGCCCTTTAAGCCCGCTGGGCCTCCATCTTCTTCAACAACTTGATTATTGAGAATTCTTGAAAAAAATCTTTGGAGAGTTCTAATAAAATTAAAGGAGGGGACATGCATGCAATGATGATGCATGGGAGTGGAAATTTTAAAACCCAGCTTTAATTTGGAGTGGATATTAATTGTTAAAAATTTGTATAGATTATAAACGTGCGTATTTCTTGGGTTTTCTTATTAATTGCATACCTCCATGTGTAACTTGGATATATTTTTGGTACAATGTGCATAAAAAAAAAAGAAAAAAAAAAGTGAAATATTTTATCATTATTAAGGATTGTCAACAATTTTGTTTGTTTTCTTCTTGAACCAGAATGCATGGTACATTCTACTTTTATTCTCAGTCCCTGGATGAGGTAAGTAGAAGTTCAAGCATAACTGATTCTAAAATAAGTTGAGGCCGTTAATGACGACATAAACAATTTAGGCTTTTTGTAAGATAAACACCATTGTAACATAGTATACGTGTATAATGAACATTTTAGCTAAATCCTGACATCAAATACAATGAAAATAATTGAAATATCTAGAGATCAAATCTTTTCTCTGGGTTTTATGTACATTTTAAATAATTTTTCAAATATTTCAAAAAAGGGTTGGATTAATATGTATCACTTATCAAAAAGAAATTGGTGTATTATGTCAAATTCATATCTTTGGAAAGACAAAATGCCAACCAAAATATCATTTGTTTCTTTAGAAGGCTATTTTGTAAAAAAAAAAAAAAATCTTTTGGAAGCTAAAACAGTAAATTACTATAATAGGTGCAATTCTTAATAGAGACAAATTAAAATTAGTGATTATAGAATAAAATTTTTTTTGCTCACATGGTCGCTACAATATGTAAATGTATGTTGCTGATAAGGTAAGATTTCATTTATTAACTTAAAAGTGTAAGATTTTTTTGTAGATCAAGATCCTGGTAGTTGAATTCTATCTAGTGCATGAATTCTGTCTAAGTAGATATCTATTATGTTCTTAGGCTTGGATAGAAAATTGATTACTGTGCTAAATTAAATTGGATTTAATTTGTAAGATTTTCCAAAATAATGATTTTCCTAATGGTTTTTCCAACATCCATCTCTACAGTAAGTATGTATAGAAAAGAAAAAGTTCAAAGTCAGGTATATGAGATGTTTTGTTGTGTTGTTAAACATGTACATTGTTGCTGAAGTTGCTTATCCCAATAAGCATTTGTTGAAGTGAATCATAAATTCGGTTGTGCATAGCCTGCTGTACTTTTCATTGTAATGGCTGGTGCTATTGTACTTGAATACTTGTTTCGTTAGGTAAACTATGAATTCGGTTTATGATTTTTAGTTTTTTTTTTTAGGAAAAAAAAATTTTATTCATAGAGAAACCAAATGGCACATATAAATGACATAAAAATATCAGTTTTACATTAATAATAAGAAGATAAATATCCTATGTTTTGAATTATAATCTAAAAAAAATACATATTCGATTACTACAAATTTTAAAAAGTAGAAATAAAGAGAAATATAAGTCTCTTTTATTTCTATAGATCTACACACACGTGATGTAAGACAGTAAGATACATCTTCTTCTGATCTTTTTCATATAGATCTGAATATTTTCAAGATTTGAAAGTTTTTCTATGAACAAAAATATTTTTTGTAGAATTTTTCTCTTAAAGCTGAAAAGATCTGTAGTATCAAATTAACACCAACAACCATAAAAGAAACCAAGAGCATCACCACAAAAGAGGAGAAAAATACTACGGATAGATTATTAAAACCAAGAACACAGAGCTAAGTTCAAATACGATAATGATCTACAATGAGAACCGTAAAAGGAAAATAAATAACCACAAAAGGGTTATTATAGATCTAGATCTGGATCTCAAATCTAGATCTCTAAAAGAAAAAACAGAAATACGAACAAAAATCACAACTAGAAAAAGGGGCACGTAGGAGAAGGGAGGGAGAGGCGGCGACGAATGGTGTGGATGGTGGGAGAGTGACGGTGGTGGGTGATGTGAAAAGTGAAGAGAAAAAATAAAACTATAGCTATAAAAAGTAAAACAAAGAAGATGATGAATGATAAGGGAGGAGAGAAAGAGAAGAAGAAGAGAAGAGGAAGAGGTTAGGAAAAGGAGCAGGGGAGAGCCACCGTAGCCCAGATTGAGGCGGCGGTAGCGGTAACCCTTAGGGAGATTTTGTGTTTTTCCTCGTGGGAGAGAGGGCCGTATTTGTATTTTTGCAGTAGCTTGTGATTTGTAGTTGTTATACCATAGTGATTGAAACTAATTATTTGCTTAATTAGCCCGGTTTACATGCCTAGTTCAAGTTGATATTATAAAATACTAGCAAGATTTTTAGTTTTTCTCCCTATTTGTTTGGTATTGTGGCGAGTTAAGTTTTAAAGTGATATTTGAGATTAGCTACGTGAACTAAAATAGTCTTTGAGATCTTAATTGCACCAATTAAATTCCTAAAATTAGCGAAAATGTACCACATTAGTTCTTAACAACATAACGAAGCATTTGATAGAAAAGGATTGAGGAGCTAACATGGTGTATTTTTGCCAATTTTAAAGATAATATGTAATTGGTACAATTGAAATCTAAAGAACTATTTTGGTTTAGATTGTGATCGAACATTAAAAAATAGATTGCAAATGCTGCAAAGAAAAAGAAAAAGAAAGCTCTAAGTGAGGTAAAACTCGTGTTCTTTAAACAACGAAAATTGAGTTTGTGCATGTTAATAATTTTGCTAATATATGATTTATCTTTTGCAGTTGAACCTTTTTTATGGTGGTTCAGCGGTGCAATCAAATTTCAGTCATTATCATGGACATATTATGAATTATCAGTTTAAAGATTCAAAAGAATAAGATAGATTTTCGGCATGTTTATGAATCTATTTCGTTGTTATTTGACACAAGTTCGTTGTAATCTACCTAATGTTCTTTCTTTTATGGAAATGAGATTTAGTGTTTATATTTTCTTGTTTTGTTCTATTTTACAATGTTTTGAAATTAATTTTTTCAATTATTTGATGAGATTTGTTTGTTTTAAATATATACTACACAGAATTTGGTGTTTATTTAAATAGTTTTGATGTATTTTGAAAACAATTCGGTGTATTATAGAATTTATTCTTCTTTTCCTCTATTTTTTGAACCTGAATTTATTCAGATTAAAAATATTTCAATAAGTACAGATAGATTCATAGAAGTATAATTTTGCAAAGAAATTTTATAAAAAACTTAAATTGAATATTTACAAACATACAAAGTATGTGTTTGTTTGAACTATACATTGCACAGACAATTCAGTACACAACCAATATATAAATTCTTAATATTTTACAATATTTAAAATATGTACTATCAATATCTCCTGATTCAAATGTACAGTAAAGACTTAATAATACAACAAATGGCCTGGATAGTCTGATGGTTTCAGATTCTTGAATGTCTTTATCTGAGTTGATTCATTTCATCAAATAAAATAAGTAAAGCATATTCGATTCTAAAATGATCAACTTGTTCCTACAGTTTAAAGAAATTTCTTTATTAAACTCCGTTAATTTAGTAAGCGAGAGTTTTCTATTTTTAAAGATAGTTACCTGCTTTCAATTCTTTCATGAATATTTTTTCTTTTTGATCTTTTTCGGATCAATTATCTCTAGCCATTTCATCATATATATTGCACAATCATATGTAAAAACAAAAACGAAAAAACACATTAAAATAGGAAAGTAACAAAAAAAAAACAATAAAATTTATTAAATAGAAAGATTACATATTGTGTTCGCTGCCCACTAATGTTGACATATGGTGCTTCGACACCCTCATTCTTTTCTACCAAAGGTTTTTCTTCAGCAAACACCCTCATTTGTGAAATTATGAAACTCTAAAAACTAAAACAAGCTAAATATAAGAAACTCTATATTTAACACCAAATTACACCGAAATAAATAATTTCAATCTACAAAATTTAGTGTTTATTTGAATAGATTTTGGTGTATTCGGGAAGCAATTCGGTATATTATAGAATTTATTCTTCCTTTTTCAAGAACTACTAGTGCACCTTATTTTAGACAGACAGAAATAAGAGGATTTATAGAGAAAACAGAAATTTGTATCAAATAAATAAAATTTATTAATTTTGTTTTGTCTTCCGAAGGAGATTTTTTGCTTAATAGATCAAGGACTTGAAATTTCTTCCTTTCAACATCCGCCATCCATATCCACCAATGTCGCGCATAGCAAACTGGGGAAAATAGCTGAAGTTTGGTCAAAGAGAATAATTTTTTAGTTTAATTGGCACCTAATGTAAGAATTATTTAAGAAGCTTTATAAATGAAAGCTTACAAATAGATAGGATGCAAGTTTTTTCTTGTCTGAAAATGGGATGTAGTCTTGATAGTCTTTAGTCTGGAAGGGTTTGTTAGTCTTTGGATGAATGAACTTTCCCTCATGACTCACTAACGCGGCATTTTGCAAAATTTGTATAATATACCGAAAGAAACAGTTACAACAAATAATATATTTTAAGAATACACCGAAATTTTAATGTACTACAGCTTACCATAATATCAGGGGGGAGAAAGTATATGAGTTTTTCAAATTTTTCATTTTTTTTCAGAATTTGACACATTGCCGAGACAACCTACGAAAATAAAAAACTCAAACTTAATACATATATGGCACAACTCATAACAAAATCATTAATGTTATTCTAGTATTACCAGATTTTTGATATCTAATTTGGCTTTTAAAGAATCAAAGCGCATTCTGGTTATTTCCATGTGAGATTCATGCTTCAGCTTAAAAATTGTTTCCTACTCATTAGAGCATCCATCATCATTAGTCTTGATATTTATGACCCAATAAAAGCATTTCTCCTTAAGATCGTCTATTATTTTCTTTTACCCACGAGAGTTTTAAACTTGTCAAGGAAGCTCAGTGTAGGCTGCACTTTTTCTGGTGAGAAAATTTTTTTTTGGCATAATTTAATGCTGCTACAACCCCAGTATTCATGACCTTAACCAATTCTTTCAACTCTTTCACCTATATTGGGCTGTCTTAAGATTTTTTCTTGTCAGCTGGTGGTTCACCCTCTTGTGTAAGTGTAGCTTCCTCACTTGATTGAGAAGCCAAGGCTAAATGATGGTACAGAAAAGCAATTCTTCAATGCAACGTTGGCAACCAATATTATTCCATCATTCACGACTTTAGCGGGTGGATGACTATATGGTGACACATAAAATAGTTTAAGCATACATAAAAAAATATTGAAAAAGAATTTTATTAAGTAGAACTTACACATTAGTGGAAGCTACTTCCTCATGAGATTCTTGTTCAGGTTGTTGAGGTTTTGGAGGACTACAGAATTACAGAAAAAGAATTTAATTATTACAAGCAAATCAAGTGCACCTTAATTCATATGAAATATACTGAAATACGAACCAAATACACCAGAAGCACTACAACAAATTTTTATAGGCTAATTACAACAAATGCATCAACAAAGTCTCTCAAAATAGACAAAATCAATATTCTGTTGTATAGTTACAACAAAAAGAGGACAAGAACATCAAGTGCACCTCAAATCAGAAGCAATACACCGAAAGAGAAACTAAATACCCAAAAATATTAGAAAAGAATTTTATGTAATAGTTACGCATTAATAATTTCTTCTTTTATATTTTCCTCTCCAGAAGACTTTTCAGTAGTTTGTTGAGTTTAGGGAGGGCTTGACACAAGTATTTCCGAAGGAGGAGCACATGTTTTAAGTGGAACTCTAAGAAAAACATAAATAAAAAAATTAATATAGAGTAAACATTCAAGTGCAAATGATTAACTCAATGAATAGAACATTGAAAGTGAATTGAAAAATTCACATGTTCAGTGGTTCTGATTGAGAATGAGTATATTTCCGAAGAACAATCATTTATCCTCTAGAATTAGTATCTATTATTCCTTCCTAAATAGGAGTTAGTCATTCAATGATTCTTCTTGTTTCTTAAACTTGAAATACATCGAAATTATCTCACAACTACACTTCAAATATTCAATAAAAACACAACTTCTGTTATATGAGAATTTATATAGTTGCAGTTTTTTCTTTTTTTTCTTGTCTTTTTTCTTGCATAAAATCTTAAAAATTTTATATATTTAGTTGATTTACACTTTTCTGATAGCTTATCTGTGTTTAAAACACAGCATCATTTTTACTTTCCAAATTTACATGTGGTATTCTAAGGACAAAATAAAAATTATTCAGTAAAACTAGAGTAAATACATAAGAATTTAGAAAATTTTAGCAAAGAAAGAATTTTAGACATTGAATCTTACATTTGTGAAGAATCATAGTGAGCTTCTGTGGAGTGGAGCCTAGTTTCTAGAACATCAGTGTTTTTTTCTTGCATCTTGAAAAAGCAAACAATCATCAAGTAGAAAAAACACAATAAAATTTGGAAAATACACTGAAAAGCACCATATATTTTGTGCAAGCTTATCATTTATTTTCTTTGATAAGTTTGAAAAACTCTAATTTAACTTTGATGATAAATAAACATTATTGAAATATTTAATTACAAAATTATTAATTTGATTTTTATTTAACATGTGTTAATTAATTTTGTGATGCAGATTTTTAATTGGGTCGAAAATAAAATTCTGGTGCAAGCCCAATTATATTCAGCTATGGTTTGATGCAAGAATATATGATGAGTATGGCTGAATTATTTATTGTGTTACTTGGGCCAAGTTGATCCATTATTATTACAAGCCCAAGTTGAGCATGCTTTGCTATTTGTCCTCATGCATGATCCGAAAAACAACTCATCAGGAAAGAAAATATTATTATTTGCCATATGAATGATGGCTGAAATACTCTATCTTGGGCCAGTTTTTTATTAAACTTCAACATTAAGCCCATATCAAACCAAAGATCCAATGCTTGGTCCGAAACATAATGAAAGAAAGCAAATTGGCTCTATGTTTCCAACGGATTCCATGTCTTATTGAGGGATGAATTTCAAAATTTAATTTTCTAACATTGGAAATATAAATGAGAGAGAGAGTGAGTGAGTATGAGTGACATGATTGATTTGATTAATGCAGCACGCCACTCAAGCAAGGGAAGTAAAAGCAATCCCATTAATTTGTTTCATTTCAATTAATTGCTTTTACTTTAACTCTACATTCTCTCTCATCTTTCCTTCTTCTCTTTCAGTCTTTACCCAGCAACCATGGAAGCTTTTGCAAACTATCAAGATGAAGATAGAAGTAAGCTAAAGACCATCACCATGATGGCAAGAAAAAGAAAACAAAAAGTATGCTGTGGCTAAGATTCTCATTCACTTATGGTAAGATTTTGTGATAAGATCTTGACTTCTCCATACCAAAAATAATGGTAGAAGGAGATTCGGCCAGCAAGAAAGAGATTCTTGGAGGCATGTCTTGTCTCTGATTTTGCTCAACCACCACAGAAGGTAGCTAGGGTGGCTACGTGATGGAAGAGGCAGAGATTGGAGCAGATGAAGCCATCATCATCATGAAGCATCAAGGGCCAGAAATCTATCTTGGAGAGCAAGCCAAGGATGGAGCACTCGGATTGATGAAGTCTGATGACCAAGGAAGAACTAGAGGTATTTGCATGTTGGGTTTTGCATGAGTTACCTCTTCTCTCTCTTTGGCCGAACCGGTTATGTGTGAAGGAAAAGAAGTTAAGCTTGGTTTTTGTTTTAACTGTGAAGGCTTCTCCTCTCTATAAAAGGGGTGAATAGTCACGGTTTGATTCAAGGAGTTAGAAGTAAGCAGTGAGAGTGCAAGGCACAGGATTCTCATAGCTACCTAAACTTACAGATTTTCTTCTCCTTCAATGTATTCTGTTTAGTATTTTTTGTTTAATTTTGTCATGTCTTGAGTCTCATGGAAAAAGGCAACAGTGAGGTTTGTATGAAAAAGCCATAGAGCAGAAAAAGGCAGAGAGTGCAAAATTAAAAGAAAAAGCCATAGATGTCTTAGAGTTCCTTTGTTCATCTATGTTGTGTTTCATGATTCTGTGGGAATCCCCTTGTAAGTTGGGTTAGCACTTTACAGTTTGTAATCAGGTTGATTATAGTGAAATTCTATCATTGTTGTGATGGAGACTGGATGTAAGCTGCATTACACTTAGCAGCTGAACCAGGATATATCTGGGTGTAATTTTCTCTCTCTACTACTCCATTTCTGTTTCTGCTGCACAAGAGCTAAAACAAAAAATTATCTCGTGCCAAGTGACGAGACAAAAATAAAAGTCTCGTGGCTAGGAACGAGACAAAAACAGAAAAGTCTCCTCAAAGACCAGAAAAGTGTAATCAAGCAAAAAAGGGGCTAAGATTCAACCCCTCTTCTCTTAGCCACTGAAACCATCATTCTTCAATCTTACTCAAAATGAAAAAAATACACCAAAAAGATTCTATTAATAAATAAAATTTTGATGGAAAAAAATATAATGATTCCGTTTCTTTTTGGGAGGATGAGTCCTCAATAGCTTGTTTTTTTTTTGATTCAATCCTGAAAAAATAAATAATCTTCAGGCAAATGAACATAATAAAATTTACAAAATATACTGAAAAAAAACTTACTTTTTTTTCAGGCTTTTGATTTTTTTCTTCAATCTTCTTTCTCTTATTTCCTCGCTTTTTTTACTTCTTCCAATACATACAAAAAATTCTGTTAAAAAATAAAATTTTGACGAAAATAAAAAATATAGCATTATAATGATAATTTTTGAAGCTTATTCATCATCAGATTCACTTTCTTTTTCGGAAGATGAATCCACAATAACATGCTTCCTTTATTTGGATTCCATCCTGAAAAAGCAAATAATCATCAGGCAAATAAACACAATAAAATTGATAAAATAAAAAACATAATAAGAGCACCAGGTGCATCTCAATTCACACTGAAAGACAAATAAAGTATACCAAACCACAAACCAAAATAACACCGAAAGACAAGCCAAATACACCGAAAAATAATACTTATTTCTTTGCAGGTTTGTGAATTATTTTCCTCGATCTTTTTTTCTTATTTCCTTACTTTTTTCACTTCTGACAATACATTCAAAAAATTTTGTTAATAAATAAAATTTTAACGAAAAGCAAAACATAATATTTCAATGATAGTTTCAGAATGTTACTCATAATCAGATTCACTTTCTTTTTCGGAAGATGAATTCTCAATAACGTGTTTTCTTTTCTTGGATTCCATCCTGGAAAAACAAACAATCATCAATCAAATAAACACAATAAAATGGTAAAAAATACACGGAAAAAGAATACTTACTTCTTTGCCATTTTTTTAGGTCATTTTTTTTGGTGTCTCCTCCGAGTCATCTTCAGAATTAGACTCGAATTCAGCAACACTTTCACTTTCCGAAGAAATAGTCTTCTTCTTCTTTTTCTTCTTTTCTTCCTTCCTTTATCCCTTCTTTTTCTCTTTTTTAGTTATTTTCTCAGCTGTGCTATTTTCACAATTCCCTAAAACTGAAAAAATGTTTGTTTACACAATATATTTATAACAAATACATCGAAAAAAAAGAAACAATTCTGTTGAGTTACCATGTCATCCTTGATCTCAGTTTTTATTCTTTCAACCAGTAATTACCTGGTCCAATGTTAGACCCACGGTGATCCAGGAATTGCATCCAGCAACCTATTTTTGTGTGTTGATTCGTAAAAATATAAAACTATTAGAGCAAAGAGACAGTCATTAATAGCATATTTCTTTTTCAATGTGCGTTATCTAATGCCCTTTATGAGAAAGTTGAGCACATGACTACCCCAATTTCATTCACGTATTGTTTCCACGTGAAGAATGGGTGGCATGTGAACCGAAAAAAATTTGTTTACCGTTGTCGACAATAAGAAGGACATCTGAATGTAGAGGATAAATGCCCTCTTGAATTTCAGCCGATTCTCCTCCCCATCAACACCCATCTCTAATATAGAGGTTGATAATTGCAAAAAAGTCTTGTCTTGGAAGCTTCTAAGAACTTCCTTATTCTCCTCACTAAGTTTTTGAAAGTTCATTTTGGTTGGATAGCGCGGCCCTGCAAAAAATATTTTAACAACACAGAAATAATTTGATTATATATCAAAATTGGATTTACAGAATATATTAGGAAATAGATTTTTACCAGATGCACTCAAGTCAAGGGCAGCTGCTATATTTTCTTGGATGATATTGATTATACCATACCATGCGTCCAATCTGTTACGGGACAGATGCCAATTGTTTCAATAGCTAATGTGGCACCTTCATGGCAGGGATATGCATCAAACCACCGAATCCCAGCTCTTGAACAATGGCTTTCTTGGCCTCGCTCATGTTTTGGAAATGATCATGAATCAATCTTGTGGAGCATCTCAAATCATGATTTTTCTGTAAATAAATGAGAATGGTGTAAATAAACTATATTTATACAAAATAAATTGAGTTGTTCAAATATATATATGCTTACATTATATTTTGGTGTTTTCTTTTACCATTTTTTCTGTAAAGAATAAAAAAAGGTTAATAGCTATAGGTAACAAGAGCACCAGGTGCACCTTGTAACACCCTACTACACAAAACTTTACGCTTAAGCCATAAAATAGAGGTGGTATGTGTCACGGCCCAAAATGAACCATGACCGGCGCTTAGGAAAACAGTTCCCTAGCAAGCCTATCAGACTCAAATATAAATTAAATAAGAAAGTTACAAATATTTTAAAGAAATTTACAGTTTCTAAAATGAATAATTTCATATTTTTATTAAAAGGTAAAATAAATAGATATGGATGGATCCTGCCTGTGACATATGGAGCATATGACGTCTAAGAACTCAACAAAAATGAAGTACCAATTGCAGATCATCACTCTTGAATAGAAAGCTCACACATTCAAGTATTTGTTCCTGAAAAATATTTAAAAAAAAACGGAATGAGTTTTGTAACCCAGTGACTAGACAATACATCTATAATCCACATGAGACCAGATAAACATTATCATAAAAATAATTTTAGTTAGAAAATAATAATTTATATGAATATGTGAATCAATAAGGGAGTTCTCATACAGAAATAAAATCAAATAGTCCACACTTAGGCGGCTCCACCTCTAAGGGTAGCCCTTTCCTCTCGTGTGTCCGTACGGAATAACAGATCCAACGTGTGGCCTACACGTTAGGCTAGCAACGCCCCTGCTAGCTGAGGTCTGAGCCAGATGCATCTAGGTTAACGTCATAACCGCCGTTAACTACGGTTTTCTAATACGAGCCTCCCAAACCAATTAAAAACCTTTGATCTTTTAAATATATAAGGTATCGAACCAAATCAAATCAGATAAAACTTTCTCATCCGAATCATATTCAATCATATTTTCTCAATCTTAAGGCATTTCAAACATATTTCACAATTCCAAAATAAGTGAGTACCAACCAAATTTCAATACTTCAAAAATACATATTCAAATAAAACCAAATGCTTTAAGATAATATAAACTTTTATTTTCAAACATACATATAGTCTCATAAAAATATATAGTCTCATGTGCATATTAAAATGAGTTTCACAAGGATAAGTATTTAGTTCTAACAAATCAATTAGTAAAATCAATTTAAAATCATTTGATAATAATTTTTGTGATAATAACTAAGTTCAAAGTTCCGTATATTAAAATAATTATAGACGTAAAACTAAACCATTATAAATGTAAAGTCTACTCACAACATGGTCCTAAGAGACCGAAGATATCGAACCCGGAGTGCCAGAATCCAAGGTGAGGAGGATTGAAGTAAAATAAAATGAATGAGCGCAGAATTTGGATCGAGACAATGGCAGCAACTTCCACGGTTACATCGCAGATGTAATCATAACATCAACAGCTCCAATCGTTCCATGATAGCACTAATACCAGTACTCAAGATAATTTCCAGCAGAAACGCAACAAAAATAGTGCGATAGTACTAAAACAGAGATATATTATCGCAATTAAAACCAGAGCATGTAAGAAAAGAAGAAAATATAGCAGAGTAAAGGTGGAAGCGTTACAGTTTCATAAATGGAGTCAGAGCAGGGGAAAAATTGTGCTGATTTAGAGACAAGAATGAAGGGAGTGTGGGGCTGAGCAAGATCACAACAGGGACGGAGACGGTTCATTAGTAGTGACGTCGGTGATGCTCCCCTGACGACGAGCTCCGTTGATGGCAACAGCAGACGCGACGATGGTGAACGGCTCCTCCATCGCGACTCTTTCTTCCTCCCTTCATTGGTCGACTCAAACTCTCCCTCTTCATTCAGAAATGACGGTGACCCCCAACAGAGATGGCGGCGGTTGAAGCTTAACGGCGACGGAGACAAGGCACGGCGGCTGTAGCAGTTCGACGGCGGCGAGGCAGAACGGCGGCAGTCCTTCTTCCGCGTCTCCTCTCTCGCACTCGTCCCCCCTCTCGGACGCACCTCTCTCGGTTCTGGCCTCTGATGGCGATGCAACTGCAGTGAGCTGGACGCGGCTGATGGCAATGCGACGGGACACGAACGGCGTGCTACAGGCCGGCGGTGATGAGGTGCGACTCTCTCTCCTCGCATGGTGGCTCGGCGTGGACAGCTCCCGCCTTCCTCCTTCGTTCTCTTCTCGCGGTCTCCCCTTTTCTCTCTTTCCTTTTTTTCTTTCTTTCTTTTTTCCGCCAGGGTCTGGGGGTGTGTGCTGTGAGGAAGAGGGTGTGACGGGAGTGAGAGTGTGTGCGGTAGTGAGAGGTGAGTGAGTGTGTTAGAAGAGGGTTAGGGTTTGGTTTGAAAAAAAAGAGGAACAAGGGGTATTGTAGGGATTTTACAGTGTGGTATTACGACATCTAAAATAAAATATATACGTAATATAGTTGAAAGAAAAATTATTATCGAGGAGTCTTGAAAAAAAGTTTAAACAACAAGTCGCAAAAAGAAAAGTGTATCGCTTGCATGAACAAAAACTAGATTATGAAGAAAAGTAAAGACATATATATATATATATAAAATAAGAGCGGAATGTCAAAATATACAGAATATCAAGCTCCAATCTCGACTTGCGAAACTAAGACAGGCTAGAGAATATGTACATACATAGATGTATATAAGTATATCCCAAAATATCTCGACATACATGAAGTAAGCACCTAGTTCTCCAAAAAGACTTTAAGAGTATATACATAAATACATAACCGACAACCCAAAATATAACATTCCAACTTCGCTTGCCATAGGAATCTCCAGACGCTCTCTCGACCTGCATTTGAAAAATGACAACATATGTATGGAATGAGAACCAGAGATTTTCAGCATGGTGAAGGTGCCAACGTACATAAGATATAAGGTCCCGAAAAAGTCAAAGGTAATTCTAGAACTCCGACACTCAGAATTAAACTTAAAAAGATATACTAAACCAGTAGTAGGGTAAATTATCTAAGGTTCTCAAGTTCTAAACCTAATTTTAGCTCAATCCTTCACTTTCTGTTTTCCCCAATTCTCCAAAACACAAGTTGAACAACCCTCAGCGTCACCTACGCCTGCATGAGGGATCTCTCAATTGCAAAGACACACAAGACAAACAAAAAAAACACAAATAGAATACAGTTACAGCAGGTAGAACATATAGCAATTAGACATAGTTAATTAAATAGGCAAATCCAAATAATGCAAACTCAAACAAAACAGACAAATGCATATGATGTATGTCTGCCCTATGGTTGATGATATCATCTGTCGATTATATAGCCAACCCGACATATCCTGGTAGCTAACCCTAGACAGGAATACCCCATCATGGAGCAAGTGGGCCTGAGCCACAACCCCTTTGCTACTACCTAGGCGGGTATTTAAAGACTCAACCTGGAGCAAGTGGAATAATCCACTACTACTGCTACTACCCAGGTGTCACAATCACTAACTTAGAGCAAGTGGAACGAACCTAAATCCTTGCTACTGCCTAGGCGTCACAACTAAAAATTCATTCTCAACATCAATGCAATTCATCATTCATTCATTCATAACATTTTCACACTTCCCCAAACAATCCACATTAACTCAATCAGTAATCATATTTCATCATTCTCGATTAACCAACATCTTTTTAGTTCTCATTCACATCATAATCGGCACGTTTACATTCTTCTAGTTAGAACTCCATCCTCCGTAACCTTATTCTCTGCCATTTAACATCCCTTATAGGTTCACTTTCTTTCCTAAGCTTAAAAACTAGGTATCAGACCATAGAGAATAGTTACAAAGGTTTGAAAAGTTAGAGGATTGGTTTAGTATATAAAAATTCCATTTTTAGTCAAAACAGGGGTCTCTTGTATGCAAGTTTATGATCGTGTACGCGAGAGGACAAAACAGAAGGAACTTCTCGTGCAGAGTGTGCCGCTCACATAGAGCACAAAATTGGAAGTCAATTATAACATGTTCACGTTCATTAATTTGGATATGAACATTAAAATGTTACAAACAACTATTTTGATTGTCATTTACAGAAATAAATCATACAAAGTACTTGATATGAGCAAAGAAAACTTGAATTGTGATAGATATATTTTTACTGTTGTGGTGGATTGATCTCGTGTTTCAAGTTCAGATGGTTCCTCAACTTAATATAATTGTTTCTTATATCATGAGCAAACTTTGCAAGTAAGTTTCACAACTCATAATTGGATAGAGATACATGTAATAGTACCATGCATGAGATAAGATGTCATTGTTTATAGGATGTGTATTTTCTTAGATTGGGTCTCTATTATATGCTCTTTTTATTTTTTTGTCGTACTTATTGCATAAAGTTAAGGCAAAATTATATTTCCTTTGAATAAATGGGTTGGGTCAAGTAATGTAGCAAAAAAAGACTAATAATTATCATGCTTAAATTTATGTTAGAAGGTGTTTGAACATAAGTAGCATGTGTTGGCACGATGGTTTTTTTTTTTTAGTTTTGAAACAAGAATTATTCTCTTATGCTCAGCGTAACAGAGTGAGTGTATGTCAGGTGAATGTTGAGCCTCCCAACATAAATATTTTCGGTAAATTTTAAGATCTGCAAACCAATTGTGACTTGTCCATACCACTTAAAATTTCTACTTAGACCAATCCCAACCTATGAAGCAAATGTAAACAAAAGAAAAGATGAATAAATTAAGAACAATGTTATTTTGACATATCTTTTATGCTTCGTCAGTTCTGGTTATATCTTTTGGGGAACAACTGGAGAGAAATATTGGTACAAGAATATTTTTTAGTATTTCAACCAGTTTGCTAAGAAATGTTTTATTATTTTTTACAGATGGAACTCACTGCAGTGCAGACTCTTGCATCAGCGGTTATTTACAGTGTTATCCACTTGGTCTTCGGAGGGTAGCTGAGCCAACAGTTTTGATGTACACATTCATGTACAGCTTTGCAAAGTATAGAAAATATTTAGGACACATTGTTCCTGCCTTGGACTGGATGGTATCTTTTGAGCTCTTTGAGTGTTGTGTGTGTGCATGTTCTTTTTTTTAAGCATTAACTACTAATGAATCTGAGATAACTTTATTCATTTATTTATTGTCTTATTTTACTTTTAGGGTGTGTGTTTGGAGTTTGGACATGGATACAAGGTAACCACTCTAATTAGATTTGCTCCATTCCGAATATCAAAATTAAAGGTAATGCACTCCCTTCAATCTATTCTCATCGTCATCATACTTCCATATACTTCTTCCTTTCTTTCTTTGTTATTCCTTCCCTGTTATCGATTCAGCATCTATATAATTTCTTGATTATTGTCCTTTCAATCTCTATAAAAGACTATAATAATTGACTAGCAACATGCTTCCAACATTCTTGTGCCACTTAATTGCCAGTATGCATTGTAATATCTCAATAGTGTTTTCTCTTTTGTTTTGCATTTTTTGCATGAAGGAGTTATGTCCTAACACTATTAAGTTAGGATGATATTGTAGATTGACTCTCCATTCCATTATTTATTTTTTTAACTAATTTTCAGTGAATGATTGTTTATTTCTATCTCATTTTTGCATGCAGTGTTAAATTGGACATGACTCTTTATGAAAATTTTGCTAACAGGTAAGCAATTGTTTACAATTCTTTATAATAGTCTTTTTTCCCTTTTTCTTTGCTTTTTTATTTTTTATTTTCTTGAGTATTTATTATTTTATAAATACATAACTTTTTCCTTTTTTTTTCTAAAATTTCTAGTACATAACTTTTTTCTTTTTTTTTTTAATTTTTAAAATTTCATCACTCTTTAGTTCTACATTATTATAGGGGCACGCATCTTCATCTTCTATCGCTGCTTTTTTCTAATTTTTTATTTCCTTTTATTCTAATATGTTGTTCTTCCTTTCAAAGTGAAACAGGTGAAGGTGACATTTGAATGGTTGCTATAGTGGATGAGGAAAAAGTGTTTCACCAATCACATGTTCTTCATAAGCCATGTGGGTACATTGGTAATTTTTTTTGTTTAATTTCTCCTTTAGGAATTGGCATTCATTGGTTATTTCTTAAACTTTAAAAGTATAAATATAGTATTTTTTTAAAACACAATTTACACTATAGTTGGTGATTCTTGAGGAAGTGATGTATTGCATTGGTGCAAATGTTGCTTCTGCTGGTGCCACGTTATTGGAATAAGTTTATATAATTGATTTTGAAGCACTTGATTTCTTACATATAAAAATGCCCATGTCCAACCACCCTAACTACCGAGCAACCATTCTTCACCATCAAGATCAAGATCTGGTGATAGTAACAACCCCCTTTACTAACTCATTATCCTCCTTCGCCTTCTCTCAAAAGTTACATATGGTATCTTCAATTTTGTTTTCCTATGTACCTTTGTCTAATTAATAAAATTATTTTTCTTTGTTCACTATTTATTTATTTATTTATTTTGGTAAATGAGAGTCAAACAAACTGATTATTTACTATTTGTTTACTTTAACCCAATTGAATTAGTTGATTTAAAATGGAAAGGTTTTGCTTTGTTACTTAACTTAAAATGCATATAATTACACATGTGATGTGTTCCTTTAAAAAATTTAAATGGTGAATTTTTATATGTATTGGGTCATTTGCAGTTTTCTTATCCCTTGTGGTTTTAACAATTCAAAATTAACCATTGCCAATCCCTTAATCTGCACGGATTCAAAGAATTTTTATCTGCCACGGTCACTATGTCATGTTTACTATTGTTTTGGTTGCTATTATAGATGGGCTCCGGTAAAGAGCTCTTATGAACTATCACTTAATCCTGTTGTGATAAGCATAGGGGTGGATGCCAATTTAATGCATTGTGACTTTTTTTACAATAAAAATTGACTCTATATTAATGTAATTTGAAAAAGAGGATCTTAGGCAATTATAAATAGAGTAAGTATATGAGATAATAGATACACACAATTATAGCAATAAAATAATTTTTATTCTCTCTCTTATATTATTTTTTTTTATATTTTACTACAATATAATTAAATATATCTATTAATATAGTAATTTTAGTAAACATTACTACTAGAGCTATTTAGTTATATTTTATATTTCATATTTGTTATCTCTTTCTTATTTATTTATTTAGTTATTTCATAACACGTTATCAGCACGAGACTCTGATCAAATTTTTAGGAAAACTCAGGTAACAAATTTTCATTATGTCGAAACTCTCTCATCTTGAATTCAATGCTCTTGATATATCTGGAAACAATTATTTATCATGGATATTAGATGCTGAAATTCATCTTGATTCAATGGATCTTGGAGATACCATTAAGGTTGAAAATAATGCATCCCAGAAGGATAAAACCAAAGCCATGATTTTTCTTCGTTGTCATCTTGACGAAGGATTGAAAAATGAATATCTCACATTAAAAGATCCTGTAGATCTTTGGAAATACCTTGAAGAAAGGTATAATCATAAAAAAACGGTAATACTTCCTCAAGCCCGATATGAATGGACGCACTTGTGTCTACAAGATTTTAAATCCATAAATGAATATAATTCTGCAATGTTTCGAATCACCTCACGAATGAAATTATGTGGGGAAAAGATAACTGATCATGATATGTTAGAGAAAACTTTCTCAACCTTCCATGCCTCGAGTGTGCTCCTACAGCAACAGTATCAAGAAAAAGGGTTTAAAAAATATTCTGAATTAATTTCTTGCCTTCTTGTTGCTGAACGCAACAATGAGTTGCTCTTGAAAAACCATGAAGCGCGTCCAGCTGGCGCCGCCCCATTTCGTGAAGTAAATGCAGAAAATTACCCCAGAAGAGGTAAATGGCAAGGTTTTAATAACAAGAAAAATTATGAAAGGAAAAGGAATTATATTCAAAAGAGAGGATCTCACCAGAAGTGGGATAAAAAAAGAAATATCGGACATAATAAATCAACAGAGGATAAGTGTTTCTGTTGTGGTGGAAAGGGCCATTGGTTACGTACCTGTCGTACCCCAAGGCACCTAGTTGATCTTTACCAGGCATCTTTGAAAAAGGATGACAAAGGAAAGGAAACAAATTTTGTTTCAAATGATACTAAAAATTTCACCACTCATTATGATGTATCTAATTTCTTTGAGGATCCTGAAGGAAATATTGGTCATTTGATCAATGATGGAATAGTTTAATGTGTGAGATTGTTAAGTATTCATGTAAATAAATAATGTAAAAAAACTTATTGTTAAGTTTTGTTTTCTATGTATTTAAGTTTCAAAAATGATGTATATAAATAATGAAATATTAATGTTTATGAATTTTGAAATCATTAAATGTGTCATGTTTTAAAATAAAATTTTAGTATATGACATTATTTTTATACAGTGAAAAATAATTTCGATCAAGTATTCAATTTAACTGTGCATACTATTCATTTTATTATTATTTGTCTTTGAAGAAAATAGCAAGGATATATAATGAAGATGTATGCCTTGCGGATAGTGCAAGTTCACACACTATTCTCAAAAGTGATATATATTTTACCCATCTTGTGCCAAAAGAAGAATGTGTTAATACTATTATTGGCTCAGGCAATGTGATTGAAGGCTCCGGAAGAGCTATACTTTTGTTTTCCAGAGGAACGAAATTCATAATAAATAATGCACTGTTGTCTACCAAGTCTCGAAGAAACTTGTTGAGTTTTAAAGATATTCGCCGAAATGGATATCATATTGAGACTATGAATGAGGGAAGTCATGAGTATTTATGTATCACAACTCATGATCTAAATAAAAAGGTTATATTAGAAAAGTTGCCCTCACTTTCATCTAGGTTGTATTATACCAAGATTAGTGCAATTGAATCACATGCCACTGTAAACTAGAAGTTTACCAGCCCAAATGAATTCATAACTTGGCATGATAGATCGGGTCATCCGGGAACAACCATGATGCGGAGAATTATTGAAAACTCCCATGGGCATTCACTAAAGAACCAGAAGATTCTTAAATCTAGTGAATTTTGTTGTGCTGTATGTTCTTAAGGGAATTTAATTTTAAGGCCATCACCAGTAAAGATTGGATTTGAGTCCCCTGAATTCCTAGAAAGGATTCAAGGTGATATATGTGGACCTATTCATCCACCATGTGGATCTTTTAGATATTTTATGGTCCTAATAGACGCATCTTCGAGATTGTCACATGTGTGCTTATTATCTTCTCGCAACCTGGCGTTTGCGAGATTACTGGCTCAAATTATTCGATTAAAAGCATAATTTCCAGAAAATTCAATCAAAACAATTCATCTTGATAATGCTGGTGAATTTACTTCCCAAGCTTTTGATGCTTATTGTATGGCTAATGGAATAAGTGTTTAACATCCAGTAGCTTATGTTCACACACAAAATGGATTAGCAGAATCATTTATTAAATACCTCCAATTGATTGCTAGATCTTTACTTATGAGAAAAAATCTCTCAACCTCAGTTTGGGGCATGCTATTTTACATGCCGCAGCACTTATTTGTTTGAGGCCAACGAGTTATCATCAATTCTCCCCTATGTAATTAGCTTTTGGCCAGCAGCCAAATGTTTCCCATTTAAGAATATTTGGGTGTGCGATATATGTTCCCATTGCACCACCTAATCGCACCAAAATGGGACCCCAAAGAAAATTGGGGATATATGTTGGATATGATTCTCCCTCTATAGTGAGGTATCTAGAGATACAAATTGGAGATGTATTTAAAGCCCGGTTTGCGGATTATCATTTTGATGAATCAAAATTTCTAACATAGGGGAGAGAATAAGTTTCCTAAAAAAGGAACTATATTGGAATGCATCATCGTTGATGCATTTAGATCCTCGATCAGGGTAATGTGAACTAGAAGTTCAAAAGATTATACATTTGCAAAGAATAGCAAATGAATTGCCTGATGCATTTTTCGATACAAAGAGGATAACCAAATCTTATATACTAGCAAAAAATACCCCAATTCAAATTGATATCCCAGTAGGACAAGGCAAATACACGCCAGAAGCGTGGCAGGCCTGTCGGTTCCAAAGACAAAAATCATTGAAAGAGAAAAGAGGTAAATACTATTCCTGTTGGAAAAGACATAGTAAAGACACCTGCAGTTGTCCAAAATTCTGACATAGTTTTAACGCCAGAAGACGTTTAGGTACCTGAAAATTATGAAAATGACGAGATCTCGATAAATTATGTTTTTGCAGGAGAGAAATGGGACCGAAATAAGACAATTGTCAATGAAATATTTGCATATAATGTGGCATTAAATATCATGCATGAAAATAAGGATCTTGAGCCAAGATTAGTCGAAGAATGTCAACAAAGAAATAATTTGCCAAAATGGGAAGAAGCCATGAAGGCTGAATTAGACTCACTTGCAAAACGTGAAGTCTTTGGACATGTAGTCCGTACACCTGCAGATGTAAAACCTGTTGGATACCGATGGGTATTTGTGAAAAAACAAAATGAGAAAAATGAAGTTGTGCGCTACAAAACCCGACTTGTGGCACAAGGTTTTTCACAAAGGCCCGGTATAGATTATGAGGAAACGTATTCCCCTGTAGTTGATGCGATAACATTGCGTTATTTGGTCAGTTTATCTGCATATCATAAACTGCATATGCATTTAATGGATGTGGTAACAACCTACTTATATGGCTCATTAGATCGTGATATCTATATGAAAGTCCCTAAAGGATTAAAGATATCTAAACTATCCAATGAATATTCACAGGAGTTATACTCAGTCAAATTGCAAAGATCTTTATATGATTTAAAGCAATCTGGACAAATATGGTATAATCGTCTTACTGAGTATCTGGCCAAAAATGAATTTAAGAATGATGATATCTGTCCATGTGTTTTCATAAAGAAATCTGCATCTGGATTCATTATAATTGCTGTGTACATTGATGATTTAAATATCATTGGGACTCCTGAAGAGATTCCAACAATTATAAAAAACTCTAAAAGAAGAGTTTGAGATGAAAGATCTTGGAAGAACTAAATTTTGTCTCGGCCTGCAGATTGAGCATATAAAAAATTGGATCTTTATTCATCAAACAACATATACAGAAAAGATCTTGAAAATATTTTATATGGATAAGTCACATCTATTAAGTACCCCAATGATTGTAAGATTTTTGGATGTGAAAAAGGATCAATTCCGTCCTAAAAAAGAAAATAAAGATATCCTTGGTCCAGAAGTACCATATCTTAGTGCCATTGGAGCGCTAATGTATCTTGCTAATAATACACGACCCGATATATCATTTGCTGTGAACCTACTAGAAAGATATAGTTCCTCTCTAACCAGAAGACATTGGAGTGGAATCAAACAAATATTTTTATATCTTCATGGAACGGTTGATATGTGATTGTTTTATCCATATAGATCCAAGTCACAATTAGTTGGCTATGCAGATGCTGGATACTTGTCTGATCCACATAAAGGGAGATCTCAAACAGGATACCTGTTCACATATGGTGGTACAACTATATCATGGAGGTCCATGAAACAGATGATTGCAGCAACATCTTCTAATCATGCTGAAATACTAGCGATACATGAAGCTAGTCGCGAGTGTTTTTGGCTCAGGAGTCTGATCCAATATATTCTGTCATCATGTGGACTGATTGATCATAAGATAGCTCCAACTGTCTTGTTTGAAGATAATACAGCATGTATTGCTCAACTTAAAGGTGGATACATAAAAGGTGATAAAACAAAGCATATTTCTCCCAAATTCTTCTTCACTCATGATCTTCAAAATTAGGGGACAATTGATGTCCAACAGATCCGCTCAAGTGACAATCTGACAGACTTATTCACAAAGTCACTCCCAAATTCTCATTTGAAAGATTGGTACATGAAATTGGGATACACCGATTTCGAGACATTAAATGATGTCGACAAGAGGGGGAGACTGTACTCTTTTTCCCTTTGTTAGTTTTTTTCCATTGGGTTTTTCTTGACAAGGTTTTTAATGAGGCAGTCCCCATCACAAAGGATATTGTACTCTTTTTTCTTCACTGAAGTTTTTTCCCATTCGGTTTTTCTTTAGTAAGGTTTTAACGAGGCAATAATCCTAAATGGTCATCCAAGGGAGAGTGTTGTGATAAGCATGGGTGGATGCCCATTTAATGCATTGTGACTTTCTTCACAATGTTGGGCGGTGTAATATTAACTATGAACGGTGCTTTATTTTCCTAGGATTGACTCTATATTAATGTAATTTGAAAAAGAGAATCTTGGGCAATCTATCTATTAATATATAATAGGAGAGTAGTAATAGGTTTGTTATCTGACAAGTGTCCAGCTTCAATGATCAACAAGTGGTATGTCTGCACTCATGACAAGTGGTACACTAAAAAAACTAATAATAATAATCAATATATGATATGATGAAAGATAATCCTACCGAACGAAACAAAAGCCTGAAGTTGTCAGTATTCAATACAACAACAGAAATTAGGCGGGATATTTGAAATTAAAATCAAATTTGGATTCTTCTCATATTTCACCGGTGGGCGCGTTCTTTCCCTTTTGGATCAGAATTTAAACTTGAGCATTTGAAATTAGGGTAAGAGTGAACAAATTTAAAATTAGAAGTTTAAAAATCAAAGCTTTCCTTGATTTCTTTCAATCTCTCTTTCTCTTCTTTCTTTCTCGCGCGCTCTCTCTGGTTGATTTTCTTTTATTATCTTCTTCGTCCATAATGACGACGTGGTAGAAGTACTGGACAAGTCACAGGCAAGAGAGTTGAATATCAAGAAGAGGAGAGGAAGATCTAAGAGACGAGGAGGCAGAGGAGGAGATGCAAGCTTCAGGAGCAGAGGCGAACAGAGCTTTCACGGTGATTTCAGAGGCGGCAGAGTGGGGAAGAAGCAACACAACAAAGATAGGATGTTCATCGCACCCCCTTCAAGCAACTTCCTTTCTGTTGCTGCGCGTAACTACTCTCCCTCTAACTCTCCCTAAGCTTCCCCTTTTTATGTTAATTATCTCTTCATCTTATACTTTTTTAACAATTCAGGCTTTCATTTACTCCGTTTGAATATCCAGTGTACACAACTGATGGGAGTATATGATAAATTGGGTTTGCAAATTTACTGGTAAGCCATCACAAGTGTTTTTCTTAATCGAAAGTTAATGGGCTGTTATATGATAAATTGGGTTTGCAAATTGGGTGCAGGAACATAATCTTGTAGCATAATCCCGTGCAAATTAGGTGCAAATTGTGAGTTACTGTAAGCCATCACTCTCTCTCACTTCCGCTGCATTGACTTGCTATTCCTTTTGCTTTTTCTGCGTTGAGATGCATTTGGTTGAGAAACCTCGAGCTTGAGCTGAATGGTGAATTATAATTGCATGTTTCTTTGTGTATCGTTTTCTTCAATTTTTTAGGAAAGAATATTCATGATTGAGGAATCGAACTGTGTTTTTTTCTTCTCCTATTCTTTTCTGCCATTAAATATTTTTTTTATTGAAATATAGCGTCTTGAGTAAAATATTAAGGAAGTTTATACTGTATGAGAAGGACAAGAAACTAACGTTAAGAGCTTTTCTCACATTGTCGATGATTTGTTTGATTTCCTTCTCTTTTATTTGGTGATATAAGCTTCAGGTTTCCATCAAGTTGGTCTGTGAGTCTGTGACTCGGGTTTTAATAAACTGAAAATTAAAAATTGTAAAGGATATTCATACACATCATTAGAGGAAAACCTAGGGAGAAAGTACGTCTGAATATTCAAAAAAAAATATTGAAGTTTGATTATTAAACCGTATTATCATTGTGATTGTTCATCAGCTACTTATTCAATGTAGCTTTATATTGCTGATTAGGTTGTGGATGCAATTCAAATATCTATACATATATACTTTTACATGTAAATATATAATTCCTTTTAATACATTAGCCTCAACAGAAAAAATAATTAATTGCTTTCCTTTACTATAAACTGCAATCAAAAGCCAAAGAACCAACAGTATAATTGTTGATCAGTTTTTAAGGACTGTTTGCTGTGATATCAATTTTCAATCTCTTGGATATGAGTCTTTCATCTAATATTACTATGTAAGGCTCTGAACTGATGTATAGATAGTGAAAATTGTTGTATTCCTTAAAACTGTGATTGAATCAGAGTAAAAAAGCTTTGTTTTTTGAGAATGTTGATGCGATCTATGTATGTTCTCCATGTCTTTTAAAATTTTCATAATTATTCTACAGTGTCTGTTGAGGGTCCTTAGAAAGGAGAACTCAATCTTATTAACTGCCTCTTCAGTGTTTCTTCCAGTTCACCCAATGATGGTTTCAGTTATTCACACTAGGCTGAAAGAGGTAATATTTGTGAGAACTTTGTCCTTAACTTTTAAATGTTGAATGGTTAGGGTTTCTTTAAATATAGCATCCATATGACCACCTTAATATTTAATATAAAGAAATTAAAAATTAATTGTGGGATTAGAATCAATCTTCTTTAATTGTTTTTGTAGCAAAATCTTAATAAATATGATAAACTACATGAACTATATATGAATTATTGAGAATTTCTGATTTGTCCTCTGATCAAATGATATTGGATTTTGGATAAAATTTAATTTGTACATTTGATAGTTGTTTATTTATTCTTTTTGTTGTTTGATAGCTTACAAGCCAGCCAGAAGCACCAGATAGGGTAGTGGCTCAATGGCATCTCTGGAAGAGCATAGTGGCAGAATGGTGTGCCGTACTGGAAGAGGAGATGATTAGGAGATCTTGATGTCAGAAACGGTGGAATGATTCGACAAAAGAGGGGAGCACACAGACAAGCTTTTGGTGGTTCGAATTCACTCCCTCAAAGCATCAGAATGAGTTTCCATCAATGCCTCCTGTAAACTCAGCTTACTCTATCCAGTCAGATGCAGTTGAAAATGAATCATATCAAAGCTCCCTAAAGTACCCCAGCAAACATGTATTATTCTATCATTTCATTTTTGGATTTTGATTATATTTTGTTATGACTAAAATAACACAGATTTATGGATTTGCACCCACCATCACATTGTTAGAAATTTTTCATTTAGTATGTCAATTCTCTCATCACTAGCACTTCACATATGCCAATATAAATTTTCTCGAAAGATGTTGAGTTCTTGATTTATTAGCTGGAATTGGTTTGAATAAAAAGGATTTGTTTTTGAAAATTCTATAACAGATAATTTTGGAGTAATGAAGATCATCAAGTAATGCAAAAAATAATTCTGTAAGAGAATTTTTTGCTGAAATGTGAACATGAGTTGTGGTGTTGTGCATGTCTTTGGTTCAAGGGAGGCTTACCCTTCAAAAGCAGTGCGAGCTGAGTTACTTTGAACATACTTTCGAGTACTGGTAAGTGGTAACTAAGCTTTGTCCCTCTCTTTTTCCTTCTATAAGAAAAAATTAAAGATAAAAAAAAAACAAACAAAGAAGGGTCTATTTTGAGCATACTTTCAGGTAAGATATTTAGAGCATACTTCAATATCTTGGATTGTTTTTTATGTTACATCATTAATGCTATTAACTATATTTATATTATATGGATTAATTCTGTGGATTACAAGATAAGAAGATTATAATAGGCTAAGGCCATTGAGTTACAAACAAGCTGATGTGTTTTCTTTGTATTTTTCTTTCATCAGCAAACCCAGTTGTGAGAATGTTTCCAAAAAGGTTATCTCATCAGTAGGGGTGTGGTCATTAACAAAGGATTATTCATGGGATACTATTATTTGTCATGATTCTGTTGATGTGAGATGGACAACACTTGGTGATCTCTTAATTAATGAAAAACTTTTGGGATTCTCATACTACCGAAACTTTGTTGTAGTCTGTGTAGCAGATATATCGGTAGGATTATCTTTTGTCAATCTGTTATTTTCAGTGGCAATTTTGAGTTTTTGAGTGCCAAATTTTTAATTTTCAATAGAGATTTGAGAAATTACATGTGTATTTATAAACTACTCTATGAACTCAAAATGATTTATAAACTACTCTATGAACTCAAAATGAACTCAGTAAACAAATTGATTTGAGTTTCAAAATGATTTTGTTTTTAAAAAATTATATGACATAGAGAAAAGAAAGGATAAAAACATTTCGATGTTATATCCATTTTGTTTTGAATATGGTCCATCATCACGTTGTTAGCAATTCTTAATTGATCAGTTGAGTTTTAATTAATTGGATCCTACACTAAAATATATTTATGCTTTCCTCTTTATTATGAAGTTTGAATATATCTTTTGTTTTGAGTTAACAAACTAAGACTAAATTCTAATTTATTTTGTGTTTTGCTCTAATAAAAAAATGTAAGTTTAAATATATATGTCAGTAATAAGCTTCAATGGAGAGTTTGGTTCAATGCATATTCATTAAGTACTTCCTCAGATGAATGGCAGAAAAATGTGTTACATGCATATCATTCTGGACTTACTTTCAAATGCTAACACCAACAAAATGTGAGAGATTATAAAATGTTTGCAAATGTTTTTTTTTTCAAAAATAAAATAAATTGAGCCCTTATATTGAATCCAACCACTATGAGGTTGTGAATATTATATGCATCACTTTTGTATATGATTTTTCTTTTAATATTTAAAGTGAAAATCTATTATGGTGCTTGGTAATTGTGCAGGGAGTTTTCATATTTTTGTAATTAGAGGACTTGCGGGAGATAGTGAAATCCAAAAAGGTAGTGTTTTGGAAGCTGAAGTTGAGATGTTCAAAAAGTTTTTAGAGACAAGTGAGTGATTGTATATTTATCAAAAAGTTTTATTTGTTTTGGACATTGATTTTATATGTTATTTTAAACTTTGCATTTGGCCTTTATGTTAAAAGCTTTTATCTTGATCATTGATTAGGGAATCTATTTTGTTTTTTTATTGGTGTCTTTTATATTAACCACGTGGACCTTTCATAAGTTCTCTATTCTATTTAAGTTAATTTTCAATATTTTTGTGTGTATTTATTATTTGTTACTATTTTGGATTTTTATGTTCTCCTCCATTATGGGGCTCGCAATGTTCAAAGTGTTAGAAATGCTATAGTTTTAATATTAATTCTTTTATGATGTTCTTAGTGTGCTTTTGATCATTTCTGCTAAGCCAACTTGATAGAGAATGTGAATTTCTAGACACACAAGAGGATAATGAATGACAATCTTCTAATTGGTCTTCAAAAAATGAGTTGTATTTCGGTATGGGATTTATTTTTCCTTTCATATGAATTTATTAGATCATTGTGAAATATTCTTATTTCTTTTCATATGGTGAATCCCACCCCCATTGGATATTTTGCATTCCAATAAGAATTTGCAAATGGTAGTTTTATTTAAAATCCTAGAAAAATTCTTCTCCTTCAATTTGGTGAGCATTTCTTTCTATATGCATATGTTACTAATGGGAGAATAATAGGTTGGTTTGGCAAGGGCTTCTTTTTTTACTTCTCTTTTTAAAGAATATAATCTTTTGTCATGTTTTATGCTTGATTATATTTCTTGCATTCTGTTATTTTTTTATTATATTTAATAGATTAGTAATTACAATTAGTTTCTAGGTGTTTACTTTTAATTAGTTGTTGGGCTTTAGGCTGTTCAATTTGATGTGAGTTGTCTTAATTTACGTTAAAAATTACTGTTCATGATATTCACATCTATCTTTGTTATCTTTCTGATTTTTGTTTGATGGCAAATCTCAACTTTGTTATTATAAACAGAATTGTTTGAAGATCAAGCAAAGACATTGGTAAATATTGCTGTTGACAGTGGATGTTACATATATCAAAGTCCAAGCTTAAATATTCTCATGGATTATCCCAACTTTAAAAAGATGACTTCATTGCAATTTCATGATTGGCCTAAGGTAAAAATATCTTACAGGAATTTAGATACCAAATTCACATATTTGTATGCACGGTATACACTATTTTGGGCGGTTTTCGTAGGTGTGTATGTCTATACTTTGGATCTTTCAATATTTTTTTATGTTTTTGGTAAATTTGTATATAACATAAAAAAAAAGAAAGATATCGAGAAAAGGAAAAATAAGATAACACTTGAATTTTAAAAAGGAAAGACGGTGAGAAAAAGAAAAATAAGATAACACTTGAATTTTTTCTTCTTTCTGAAACTATGCCACCTGTTCCGAGGGTTACCTGAAACGTGTAGCTCGGTCGTCTTGGAGAAGCCCGAGGTGGGGGGACTGATGACCCGAGCTTGATATGCAGAGTGGTTGGTGGTTGTACCTGCAATGACACTCCGATGCTTAAGTTAGCATGGGTCCAAGCAGATATGTGTAGAATGTGGAATGTATGCCATACCTGGGTGCTCCAGTGTATTTATAATAGTTGGCCGTGATCTCCCTTGGATAAGATATTCTTATCTTATCTTATCTTTTGGGAGTTTTATCTCTATCTTTGTGGAACCGCCTTTTCTAGGCCTTTTCGGCCTTTAGGTTTTGGGCTGCGTTCCTTTTGGTGGGCCTTTTTAGCTTTGTTGTCCGAGGTCCGACCTCAGGCGTGGGCCTTGGGACGAGGTCGGACCTTTCATGGATTTTGCCGAGTTTGGAGGAGTCCGGTCAGGGTATGAACAGTGCCCCTGCCCGAGTTCGTCCTTTTTGGGAGGTCGAGCTCGGGCATAGTAGTTTTTCAAAATTCAAAAATGGCCGTTTCCTGCATTTATTTGCATTTTACCGTTTCTCCTCGATTTCCGTTCGGGCTCTGTGAAGGCATTATTTATTTGCTCCCTTCCTTTTTCTTTGTTTATTCCATTCCTTCCTGTTTTTCTAAGTTTTCGCCATCTCTTTTTCGAGCACCGCTTCTTTTTTCTCTTTGTTCTTCTTCCCCGAATCTTTCCGTGCGTTTTTCCGGGGTTTCCTCTGTGCCGCCGTTTCGTTCTCCTTGCTTTCGGAGCTCGTCTTCTTTCTTTCTTCCAGGTTTGTTCTCATCTCTTTTCTTTGTGCACATATGCTCCTGTTCTTTTGTGTGGCTCTTTGTCTGTTTCTTTTTCTTTATGCCTGGGTTGCCCCCAAAAGAGGCGCCGCCGTTGTTGTTTGCATATGGGGGGGGCTCTTTTTTGTTTCTCTGACGTTTTTGTTTCGGGTTTTGCTGAAATGGGTTTTTTGCTGTCTTCTTTATGTGATTTTTGCTTGCTGTTGTATTTCTTCTTTGTAGGTAAGAGTTTTTATGTCTCGAAAGGTTCTTCAAGCGATGTCGACCAAGATTCCAAGTGGTCTTGGTTGGGTAGACCCTCTTCCTTTAAGAGTCCCTTCTGTGGTAGATTCTGAATATTTAGCTAGGTTCCGTAGGCACTGTAGTATATGCGAAAATAGAGAGTCTGAGAGAGATTATGAACTAGTAGCCCCGGATTCCGAGGAGAGAGTGTGCTTCCCGCCTTTAGATGGTTCCGAGAAGCTCTTCTTTTATGCTTATGATTGCTTTTTCTCCAAGCTGAGTGTCCGACTTCCTTTTACCGACCTGGAGTCCGAGGTGTTATGGTCTTGTAATCTTGCTCCTACGCAGCTCCATCCAAATTCTTGGGCGTTTTTAAAGCTGTTTCAACTTTTGTGTCAGTTTTTGGGCGTCTCTCCCTCTATTTCTCTTTTTTCCTATTTGTTTGTGTTAACGAGGCCGGGTTCGGGTGGGGGGAAGGTGTCTTGGGTCTCTTTTAGGGCTAACCTGGGGAGGAAGTTCTGTACCCTGTATGATGAGTCTTTTCACGATTTTAAGAACTATTATTTCAAGGTCCGGGCTACTGGGGACGTCCGACCTTTCTTTCTAGATGAGAGTGGGGAGCCTTCTTTTCCTCTTTGTTGGCAGGAGAATATAGTGTCTGCTAAGTATACTTTTGAGAGTCTAGATGAGGTGGAGCAGGCTTTTGTGGGTGTGGTGAGCAGTTTATGGGGTCGGGCACCTCACTTGGACACGAAGAAAATGTTGGGAGATCCAAGCCTTCTCCGTTCCGAGTTAGGTAGTTCCCGCCTTTCATTTGTGTTTTGCTTTATTTTTGGTGGAATTTCTGTTGTGGTAATCCCTTTTATTTCTTTGCAGAGATGTCTTCTCAGGCGGATTCCATGAAATTTCTTCGTCGGACGAAGAAGTCGGTGGCTGCTCGAAATCTCGAGGCCGGGGATGCTTCTGCCCGATCTTCTCCGCAGAAGACTACTGTGGATGTTCAGACTCGGTCGAAGACTATTCCGACTCCCCATTTCCGAGCTATAAGTCAGGATCCTCCGAGCGAAGGCGGCGACGGAGAATTATACTCAGATATATGCCGAGCTTGTGGAGACGAAGGAGAAGTTGCAATCTGCTCGGGATGATTTTTACGAGCTAGAAGGTCATGTGGCCAAGGGTATGGATGCTATGTTTGAGAATTTGAAGGCTCAGGTCCGAGTTTTTGCTCCTGACCTGGATCTGAGCTTATTTAGTACGGATAACGTTGTTGTGGGGGGAAAGATTGTTCCTGCGCCCAATGAGGATGAGGTTCCGGTGTCCGACCCCAAGGTTCCGGTGTCCGACCTCAAGGTTCCGGTTGCGGACCCGACTTCACTTTTGGCCGGGGATGGATCTGGTGTGGAGGTTTCAAGTCGGGATGACGGTGCTGTTGATGCAGTTCCGATTTCTATGTTTCCTCCGCAGCCTTCTGTTGATGTGGAGTCCGGAAAGGACCTTGATCCTCTGTAATCTTTTATTTTTGGTTTTTTGCCCGACCTGTGGGCTCTTTTGTTTTCGGATGGTTTCTGTGAACGCTTTGGACACCTTTTCGCTTATTAGCTACTTGTAGTAACTTTTTGGCTTATTTATGCGGTGTTTTTGTTCGCGTTTTGACTTTTTGCTCCGCTTTTATGCTTTTTAGTTGTTTTTGGATAACAACTTTTTAGCTAGCGCTTGGAACTTTTGCTGTACCCTTTCTTTTGATTTCGTTTTTTCGCTTGTACCTTTTAGTTGTATAGCAACTTTTTAGTAAGCGTTTTCGAAATCTTTCGCCGTTTTAGGGCTTCTTTTTTTTTTAGTTGTATAGCAACTTTCTGGTAAGCGTTTTCGAAATCTTTGTTTTCGCCGTTTTAAGGCTTCTTTCTTTGGATCCGGGCTCTTTCTCGGACTTCGGGCGTTTCGAGTACCTCCTTTTGTTGGGTCCGACCTTTGTTGTTGGTCGGCCTTTTTAAGTTATTTTTGTAATCTCTTTTTATTGGCTTTTCTGAGCCTTTTCAGAGTTACTTTATAACTTCTCACATTAATTTGAACCTCGTCGCTTTATCTTTGCCGACCTTGTGTGGCCTCTTGGCAAATGATTTTTTGCGTTTTACCGAGCATAAATTAATGCGCCTTGGCGGGGTACTTTCTAGGATTTGTTTCATCATGAGGAAAAAATAGAAAAATTTGATTAGTATTAAAAAAGAAAGAATATTTACAGAGTGTTTACCCTTGACTAGGTCGGGTGTCTTACTTAACCGGGTGTCTCATTAAAAAACCCTGGTAGGGAAAAAGAGTACACCTCGGGTTAA
>NC_029775.3:13769181-13770205 GCF_000817695.3 Arachis duranensis
TCCCGAGGTATGTGCTGGATTTGTATTTCTGAAAAGTGGTGCAATTGTGCCTGTGTTTGGTCCAGGTATTTTTTCATAGTTGGGTCTTTGGCCTGGTAACTTCCATTTACTTGTGATGTGATGACCTGGGAGTCGCTGAAGATCGTGATTCTTTGGGCTCCGACCTCTTCGGCTAGCTTTAGACCTGCTAGTAGGGCCTCGTATTCGGCTTGGTTGTTCGAAGCCTGGAACTCGAACTTTAGGGATAGTTCTATCCGCGTTCCTTGGTCGCTTTCAAGTATAACCCCGGCTCCGCTTCCTGTTTTGTTTGAGGACCCGTCGACATACAGGTTCCATGAGAGTGGGGTTCCAGGGGTCTCCGTGTATTCTGCGATAAAGTCAGCTAGATACTGGGATTTTATGGCAGTCCGAGCTTCATAGTGAAGGTCGAAGTTAATGCTGAAGCGACTGCTCGATGTCCGACCGAGAGGTATAGTACGAGCTCTTCCCCTTTTAAAGGTCGGGTTAGGATTGGTGGCTGCCCGAGGTATTCCTTGAATTCTTGAAAGGCTTTTTCGCACTCCGGGGTCCATGAGAAGGATTTCCCTTTCTTTAGGAGTGAGTAGAGAGGTAGTGACTTTATTGCTGATCCTGCCAAGAATCTTGATAGGGCGGCTAGCCTTCCATTCAGTTGTTGTACTTCTTTGACACACGTCGGGCTCTTCATATTGAGTATTGCTTGGCATTTATCTGGGTTTGCTTCGATGCCTCTTTGAGTCAGCATGAAGCCTAAGAATTTTCCGGCTTCTGCGGCGAAGATGCATTTGTCGGGTTGAGTCTCATGTTGTGTTTCCTAAGGGTGTCGAAGACACTGGTGAGGTCGGCCACCAGGTTTCTGTCTTCTTGTGTCTTTACCAGCATGTCGTCGACGTACACCTCTAGTTGTAGTCCGATGTGCTCTGAGAACACTTTGTTCATTAGCCTCTGGTAGGTTGCCCCTGCGTTCTTCAGCCCGAAGGGCATTACTACGTAGCAGTAGTTTGCC
>NC_029775.3:13770517-13771073 GCF_000817695.3 Arachis duranensis
GATCTGGATTTTTTCGGTTTCTCCCTCTGGTTGTGGCCGAAGATCTTCTCGGGCTTGAACTCGCCCGAGTTCTATTGTGTTGATCTTTTTTCCTTTTAAGCTCAGGCTTTCGTTGTAGCATCGCCGCGCCAGTTTTTGGTCGCCTTTTAGGGTAGCGATTCCTTTTGCGGTAGGGAACTTCATACAGAGGTGTGGGGTCGAGACTATAGCTGCCAGTCTGTTTAGTGTTGGTCGTCCAATGAGGGCATTGTATGCTGAAGTGACGTTGGCTATAATGTAGTCGATGCTTAATGTTTTAGATTGCTCGCCTTTTCCGAAGGTAGTGTGTAGCGAGATGTATCCTAAGGGATGGATCGGGGTATCTCCTAGCCCAAATAGGTCGGTGGGATAGGCCTTTAGTTCTTTTTCTTCAAGTCCGAGCTTGTCGAAGGCCATTTTGAACAGGATATCTGCTGAGCTTCCCTGGTCAATCAGAGTTCGATGTAAGTTGGCGTTTGCGAGGATAATGGTGATTACCATTGGATCGTCGTGCCCGGGTATTATCCCTTGAGCATCT
>NC_029775.3:13771348-13772230 GCF_000817695.3 Arachis duranensis
CGTAGCAGTCGTTAGTAGAATGACCGTAGAGTTTGTGATATTCACAGTATTCGGACCGATCTCTCCCTGCTCTCTTGTGTTTTAGAGGTCGGGGCGGTGGGATTTTTTCGGTGTGGTATACTTCTCTGTAGATGTCTACCAGGGAAACTCGGAGGGGAGTGTAGCTATGATACTTCCGTGGCTTGCCCGAGTTGGATTCTTCTTTCTTCTTCTGTTCCCGATCTCGATCTCGGAACGGGTAGGTTGATTCCTTCCTAGAAGAATCTCTTAGCTGGGAGGTTTCCTCCATGTTGATATATTTTTCTGCCCGCTCCTGCACCTCGTATAGGGAGGTCGGGTATCGTTTGGATAGGGACTGGCTAAATGGTCCCTCTTTTAGGCCGTTTGCTAGTCCCATGATGGCTGCTTCGGTGGGCAAGTGTTGTATGTCCAGGCAGGCTTTGTTGAATCGCTCCATGTACTCTCGGAGAGTTTCTTGGTTACCTTGTTTGATTCCCAGTAGACTGGGGGCGTGTTTGGTCTTGTCCTTTTGAATAGAGAACCTTGTCAGGAATTTTTTGGTTAGGTCTTCAAAGCTGGTGATTGATCTTGGTGGCAGGTTGTCGAACCACTTCATGGCTGATTTGGTGAGAGTGGTGGGGAAGGCTTTACACCGAATTGCGTCGGAGGCGTCGACTAGGTACATTCTGCTTCTGAAGTTGCTGAGGTGGTGACTTGGATCGGTGGTGCCGTCGTAGAGATCCATATCGGGTGGTTTAAAGTTTCGCGGTACCTTCTCCTTCATGATCTCTTGCGTGAAGGGATCATGGTTGCATTCGGGGGTGATGCCGCGTTCTGTCTGGTCTTTCAGATTGGCCTCTATTTTCCGTAGTTTTTCTTCTA
>NC_029775.3:13772368-13778426 GCF_000817695.3 Arachis duranensis
TCCTCTTGTTCTGATGCAGCGTGGTCATTGTTGAGAGGGTCGTCCGCCATGGTAAAGGGATGACTTCCAGGTCCCCGGCAACGGCGCCAATGTTCCGAGGGTTACCTGAAATGTGTAGCTCGGTCGTCTTGGAGAAGCCCGAGGTGGGGGGACTGATGACCCGAGCTTGATATGCAGAGTGGTTGGTGGTTGTACCTGCAATGACACTCCGATGCTTAAGTTAGCATGGGTCCAAGCAGATATGTGTAGAATGTGGAATGTATGCCATACCTGGGTGCTCCAGTGTATTTATAGTAGTTGGCCGTGATCTCCCCTGGATAAGATATTCTTATCTTATCTTATCTTTTGGGAGTTTTATCTCTATCTTTGTGGAACCGCCTTTTCTAGGCCTTTTCGGCCTTTAGGTTTTGGGCTGCGTTCCTTTTGGTGGGCCTTTTTAGCTTTGTTGTCCGAGGTCCGACCTCAGGCGTGGGCCTTGGGACGAGGTCGGACCTTTCATGGATTTTTCCGAGTTTGGAGGAGTCCGGTCAGGGTATGAACACCACCTTTGTTGTGGCATATACTATACAAATGTAAGGTGATGAAATGTTCATGGTAGATAATATTTTTGTGTAAATAAAAGAATTTTGGTGTTGGACAACAAAATGTTCAAATTTTTTGGAGAAAAAAAAAAGAAGAAAGTGACCTAAGCTACTGATGCAAAACTACATAGTAAGTATAAAATATAACATTTTTGTGTATTTTTTAATTTTAGTCTAAAAGATTTTAGCAAAAAGTTATGGAAGATAAAAAAAAATTATTCATGACTAAATTGTATGATTGATGGTGTAATCTTTTGAAAATAAATTTAGTTTATCTGATTCTTCTTTGGATTTGTTCATAATGTGTTTAAACAAATTGTTTTTTGTTAGCAATTCAAACATGTGATGCTTTGATGAGATGGTTTTATGTGTGATTTTAGGATTTGGGTTGACAAACCCAACTATTAACTATTCGATATCTATTTGGAAAAGGTAATTTTGTTAGTGTTGAACAGAAAGCTTAGCGTTTATCCCAAACTTGCTAAGATTCAAGATGTTGGCAACAAGGCGAATTTGTCGGTTGAGCATTTTCTTATTTTGTTAACAGTTGAGTATTGTTCATTTCAGCAAGAAGTCAGATATAAGAATGTCAACCAACCCAACCAATTCTGCTGTTGGTGTCTTTATTTCATGACGGTAATGAATCCAAGGTCAAAACTCACAAACACACCTTAAATTATGAATTTTTGAATAAATCAGTGTCATACTTGGAGATGACTTATTGATTATGCTCTTAGCTTAATTTCCTTTGGCACTTCGTTAGTCAATTTGAAAATGCAAAAAAATATTATGACTAGAATGTATAATGATGTAGATATTAAAATAACCACAGTTTTGTAGGCCTTTTCATCAACCAGTCCTATAATATATTGTCTTCATATGATGGTTACACCCACCTTCAAAGCATATGTCATTAAATCATATGATGTTCTACAATAGCATCGTAGCTAAATTAATAGGGTGAAAGAGTGATTACTTGCTGTATTTTACATTCAAAGATGCTTTTAAAATTTTTAAAGTGATGTTATACATAGGATCAAATATAAGGAAAGGAACAGAATTATATATTGAAATTTTAAACATTTATCAAAAGAAGTCTCTTGAAATTTAAGAAAAAAGAGTCAATGTAATATTGCTGGTGGATCAAAAAAACTAAATTTTTATCTGAAAATTATACTTTGATGAGTAAGCTTGGATAACGTTTGAGGACATATACCAAACTAACGAGAACAAGTGACCCAAAAATTTGATTCATGTGAATTTCTTTCTAACAAATGATTGGTATAAGTTATGCACAACAAATTTGTATTGTGCCTTGTCCATTTTTGGAGCTTATAGGGACTAGAATCTTCATTTTCGGACAACTATTTTGTATATCTTTGGGTGTAAATTTTGTTGGTTGATCCATGGTAAAAAAAATTTATCATTCAATAAACCTGAAAAATATATACTTCATTGTTTAAAACCCTTGATAATACCCGTAAAAAAAAAAGCGTTGATAATAACAAAATAAAATTTTTTATTTAATTGAATTGAATTTTTATGAACATTGAATTGTTTATTTTTTGTTTATAACTTAAATATGTCACGAGTTGATGAGATAATTTCATTATAATACTATTTAGCTCAAACAAAATTTGCTTATGAATACATCAAATACTTATTGTATAATGTGCTAAACTATAAAAGTTAAATGAGTATAAGTAGTGGCAATTTTATCCCCCATATCTTTGACATTGTCAACAAGCATCAGTTTATAAATTTCATAATAGGCTTTTGCTTCTTACTTTTTACAACTAAAACACATTCAAATAAGATAACATTTTTATTTTTATGGAAAAATATATATAGACTTCTTTCAAGTACTACTTATATCAAAAAATAAAAATTACACAAATACCTCTATTTGAATATTAAGACATGTTTAATTTATTATTCATTGACAAACCATTGTGGTTAACATTTTATATTATATTTTGTTTTTTCTTCGTTTAAATTGAACTTTACAAAGTGTGGTAAGTAATAGGTAGAACAATAAAATAAATTAGGATTATCAAAGTCGAATGCAATTTTAGAATTGTATTTATTAAAATATTTTTTTTAAAATTTCTAAGTGATTGATATTTGATAGTTGACACATTTACATAATAGTTTATATATATAAAAAGAGAAATCATTTCAATAATCTTCTTTTAATAGAAAGTTTATTTATTTTTTATAATTTTAGTTAAAATGTGTTATTAAAATTATGAATTGAAAAAAAAAATTATAGAAATGATAAAAAAATATTAATTAAAATATTAAAAAAATTATCTCACTGCAAATATTAATATTATTTTTTTAACCGAATTAAACATCAATAATATAATAAAGATTAACCACTAAATATACATATATATTAAATAAATTAACTCTTTCAGTAAAAAATATAAATTTAAATATAACAAAATAGATTAATTAGTGCATGAGCCATACACATGATAAATTTCAATAATTTTTATTTTAATTTCTACTTATTTTTCTAATACAGTAAGTGTGTTAGATTGGCATGATCAAATTGTTAGTATGAATGGTTATTAATTTTCAACCTTTGAAAAATTAGACCTTTTTTTATATGTTTGTTATGTAACAGTAAACTTAAACTTATAAATGTACAATTGAATTCCTACGCCTAAATATAATTTTAGCAGTATTTATTAAATATTATTTGAAAAGTTAACATAAATATCATATATATTAATGAAATACTGTTTGGCCCGGGCGTAACCCGAATTTTAGACTAGTTATAAATAAAGTAAGTATCTGAGATAATAAATACACACAATTACAGTAATAAAATAATCTTCATTCTCTCTCTCTTATACTATTTTCTCTTATACGTTACTACAATATAATTAAATATATCTATTAATATAATGATTCTAGTAAACATTACTACTAAAGCTATCTAGTTATATTTCATATTTCATATTTGTTATCTCTTCCTTATTTATTTATTTATTTAGTTATTTCATAACAAATCTTTTTTTCTCTTTTTATGAATTATTAAATCTGAGAATTTATACTTTTCATCTCATTTGTTGTGTAATAATTGTTTGTCTTGGTACATGAGTTGTTTGTAATTAAGGAGTTGTCAATCCGAAAGCAATTCAAATAAAGAATTATTCAAATTCAAAAATTCTTATTAACACTCATTATTGTTTTAAAATACGTTACAAAAATAATTAAAATTCTTGAAATATTTGTTGTATATGAATGCATGTTTTTAATAAAAATGTGTACGAATGATTAGTAAAAAATTTGTTATTTTTGAAAATTATAATTTTATTTTTAAACTTCCCTTTCATAGCTGATACATCCCTTTTTTTTCCTTGTTAATAGGTTAGTTTCCTATCCCAGTGCTCTAAAATTTCAGAAATAAAAGCAGCACAAAAAAATTCTTCAAAATAAAAATATTTTTTATTTAGTTGGTAATTTTTTACCTCGAATCTACTTGTAATGTTTTTTTTCTTTTTTAAAAATAATTCAATAAATTGTTATGTTAGAATTAGATCTTTTACTTATTCAGGAAAACAACTTCTTTTGAGCCAAAAGTTTGTTCTTATTTCTCTTTATCGTTGAGAATTCTTTGATAAAGTTACACTATGGTTTCATTCCATGTTTAATTAATGAGGTTCAATAACCAATATATTTGTGTTTGCTATAAAACACTCAATTTTATTTTGTAATCTCATGGATTCTAGTGATCCTTTTGATTTCTAAATGTTTCTTTGTTCATTCATTACTTACAGATGTTGGTTTGATTTTATGGACTTAGGAGAGATAGAGGTAATATGCTGCAAGTACATTATAAAGATATAGCAGGTGAGAAGGTGTCAAACTATTTCAGATTCATAAAAAAATTATGGGATGGTTTAGCACCACCGTGTGTTGAGCTATTAAACTAATTTGTTTTGATGAAAAAGTTGTAATCCTAGAGACAAATTATGTAGGTGCGGGATTTTGCCAGCTTCTATAGAAAAATGTCCAATGTGTGGTAAAGAGACAGAAAATGTACGCCATTTTTTTTTCGGTTGTGATGTAACATTGAGTCTTTGGGGCGATGTAGTATATAATATAGGTCTGCATTGAACATGGCCAGGACGAGCTAAGAAATGCTTCAAGTCATGAATTGTGTAACACCCTACCATACAGAGTCTTATGCTTAAGTCATAATTCAGAGATGGCAAGGTATTACGACCTCTAAAATAAAAATTAGTACGTATAGTAGTATGAATGATTGATTATAACTAGGAGCCTTTATAGAAAAAGGGGTAAACAAAAACCATCGCAACTCTAAAGCGCAACACTCCGATCGATAACGTAACGAAAAAGGATAATCCAACGCGTGATTGTATATATACAAAGGAGTGTCAAAAACAGGAATATCAAGACTCAAAATCCGGCTGCGAAGATAACCGGTCCGAGTATAACGATATATACATATCATAAAATAAGGAAAACCCCAAAGGAAACCCAAAGGGACACAAATACATCAAACCTATTCTCCAAAATCTCCCATAAGAGGAGTCATCACAGTTCCAAAATCTCCCATAAGAGGAGTCATCTCAGTTGTATTATTTAATGGAGATAAAAGTGTCTAAGCAAAACATATAAACTAAAAACATAGTCCCCAAGAACAAGGAATCTTCGCAATCTAGAAGTCTCCAGCATGCATCAGCGGGAAACCTCACGTCCTGCATCTAAAAACCACAAAATCCGCATGGGTGAGAACCAGAGGTTCCCAGCAGGTAACAGCTTCCACATATATAATACATAATAATAGAGGAAAGCCGAAGGCAATCCTAGAACTTCCTCCAAATAATATCAAAGCTTATAAACAAGCTAAACCATATAAGGCAACTGACTAAAGATTCTTCAGTCTAACTAATACTTCCCTTTCCAATTCCTTCAGACCTCCCAACCACCAGCAGGAGTATATTATAGCAAACACAGATATATCAGACAAAGAATATACAAGTAGGAGCAGTTAAGACATTTAGACAATTAGCAAGTAGTATGCAGTCAAATAGGCAATCTCAAACAATCCACATAGTATGCATATGATGAATGCCTGTCCCTAGTGGCCGATGATATCATCTTGTCGGTTATATAGCCAACCCGACAAGTCCTGGTCGCTAACCATTGGACTGTCCCTCTGTCGTGCATCCCCAAATTCGAGTTATACTCGTCATAAACTTGATCATAAACATGATCCATATACATCACCCTCACTGGTGAATATTTACGGGGGTTCGAGCTCATCCGGGCCTTTCACAGTGCCCGGCCACACTTACAACATAGGGTTAACAGAGCTTCGAGTCTCAACCTGGAGCACGTGGTGGCTAGCCACTGCTACTACCCAAGGAAACTCATATCTCTGATAGTGGAAGTGCAATTTCACAATTATCAATAATTCAGCATAAACATGCATGAAT
>NC_029775.3:13782594-13783631 GCF_000817695.3 Arachis duranensis
GTGGTTGGTTGCTTCCAATCCATCACAGCCTCCGCCTTAGTTGGATCTACGGCTATTCCCTTCTTACTTACCACATGGCCCAAAAACTTCACCTCACTCTTCCAAAACTCACACTTAGACAGTTTTGCATAGAGTTTCTTCTCTTTTAGAATCTGCAACACGGTCCTCAAGTGTTCCGCATGCTCTTCTTCAGTCTTGGAATAAATCAGTATGTCATCAATGAAGACAACAACGAATCTATCCAAAAACGAACGAAAACTCTATTCATGTAGTCCATAAACACTGCAGGAGCGTTCGTCAACCCAAAAGACATTACAGTGTACTCGTAATGACCATAACGAGTCCTAAAAGCGGTCTTAGGGATATCCTCACCCCTCACCCTTATCTGGTGATAACCGGATCGCAAATCGATCTTGGAAAAAAACTCCAGCTCCTTGTAACTGATCCATGAGATCATCAATTCTCGCCAATGGGTACTTATTCTTTATTGTAACCTTGTTCAGCTGCCTGTAATCCACACAAAGCCGCATACTCCCATCCTTCTTCTTCACTAGTAACACTGGAGCACCCCACGGAGAAACACTTGGTCGTATAAAATTCTTTCCCAACAAATCCTCTAACTGAGACTTTAGCTCTTTCATCTCTAATGGTGACATCCTATAAGGAGCACTTGAGATTGGTCCCGCCCCGGGTACCAACTCAATAGCAAACTCAACCTCTCGGTTAGGTGGAAACTCATCAATATCATCAGGAAATACTTTCGAAAACTCACACACAACCGGAATCTGCTCCAACCTTTGATCATCACCCGAAACACCCGCGGCTAACAACATGATACCCTGACATTCGGTTCCGGAACAGTTCACCATCACCGAATTCAAGGAATAATTATTCACCACGACCGGCCCTTCAGTATCTTCCGGCATAAAGTACACCGACTTTGTAGAACAATCTAGCAGAACATGGTTCTTAGATAACCAGTCCAATCCCAAGATAAGATCAAGACCAATCATCGGCAAGCAGATTAAATTATGAAC
>NC_029775.3:13785013-13785316 GCF_000817695.3 Arachis duranensis
TATAGAAAAAGGGGTAAACAAAAACCATCGCAACTCTAAAGCGCAACACTCCGATCGATAACGTAACGAAAAAGGATAATCTAACGCGTGATTGTATATATACAAAGGAGTGTCAAAAACAGGAATATCAAGACTCAAAATCCGGCTGCGAAGATAACCGGTCCGAGTATAACGATATATACATATCATAAAATAAGGAAAACCCCAAAGGAAACCCAAAGAGACACAAATACATCAAACCTATTCTCCAAAATCTCCCATAAGAGGAGTCATCACAGTTTGTATTATTTAATGGAGATAAAA
>NC_029775.3:13785416-13791346 GCF_000817695.3 Arachis duranensis
CCTGTCTTTGATGAGTTTAGTGGTTGATTTCTTATTAGAAAAAAAAATATGCAGGCAAGAGAAGCTATTAGCTTTAAGGTTACGACAATAGGAGCAAAAGGTACTATATTTTGGAGGTTAAATTCCTATATTTATTTTTTCATTGGGCAGATTCATTGTTTTAATCGTCATTGCTAATGTTATTGTCATTGATGATTATTATTAGTTTAGGAGGAATTTTGGCATGTTATTAGTATTTGTTAAACTGTGGTTTATGTGATTTTTTATTATGGGGGATAGGGTGACTCTAAAGGTTATTGTTATTCCTTTTTATTAGACACTAAAGTTACACCAAAAAATAAGGGAGCTGCTACTACTACTGTCTAAGATTTTTAAAAATTGTTTCTTTTACTCAATTTATAGAATTGTAGGGATTTTATATATTGAGACAAAATTTATTGAGATATTACTTATCAATTTTGAGTTCCTTTTATTATCATGTAGCTTTTTTATAATTCTTCAACAAATCAATACTGTAAGACTTTGTTTTATCAAAGAATTTTTGGCATCTATGTTACTTTTTCTTTTGTTTTATCAAAGAATCTATGTTATTTTTTCTGCTTTGAAGAAGAGAAAGTATTACAATAGAACAAGATCTGATTTGATCATAGACTTGGACAATACTCATAAAAAACAAAAATGGTAGTTAATTAGTATAAAACTTAAGCAAAACCAAAATAAAATAAAAAATTGTTTTATCTCTTTTTTTTAGGTGAATTATCTTTTCCTCTTTTATTCATTTCCACTCTTAACAAATATTTTAAACATTGATAACATCCAAACATAAAAAGAATATTAATATCCTGATTTATTAATTTCCTGTTCAATTTTAATGAGTCAAAGTCTCTCCTTTTGATAAAATTTTAAAACGTTACCTAAGAGCAAATAACTGGAAATAACTGGTCATATCAAAATATAATTTTTTAAAATTATATACTAAATTGATTAATTAATTTATAATTTAACCCCATTGAAAATTGATATAAAATTATATACAATACTGTTCGTGCTCGAAGTGAGTTCACGAAATGAAGAGGAGGAGATTGGAGATCCTAAGTTCGTCAAGTGCAGAACCAGGCCAGGTGACCAACCTGCAAGACACTCCAATGCTAAAGTCAGTAATGTATTAGGTGGTGAAAGTCTTTTCTCGTGTGTGCTTACCTGTTAGTTGCCTTTTCCTTTTAACTTCGTCCTATAGGGCTGCCTTTTTTCTGGCATTTAGTGCTTATTGCAATGTATTATTGCTGAGATTCGACGGTTACAAGCTTTGATAGAATAATCGTTGTGGTATCTTGTCATCATCCCATGAAGTCAGTCACGGCCTAATTGCTTCGTCGATTATGTTCTCTTTTATTTGGAATAGTGCCCCCAACTCGAATTTCTGGACCTGAATCCTTGGGTCGAAGCCATCCGAGTTCATGAGGCTGGGTCTTCTTTTAGACAGGAATTTCAAGGGGTTCATTAAGAGAAACTGAATAGTTTTTTTGTCATTTCAAAAATGGTTGTAATTCCTCGTTCTACGAACCATTTTTTATATTCTCTTTTTGCAATAAATGCAACATTAGTTAAAATTAAATAGCCTTTTATCTTTTATTTTACCTTTCATTTTCCATCATTTTCCATCATTTTCCATAACTCCACCACGCGCGAACAGTCTTCTTCCTCTCCGCATACGAACAGTTTCTTGCTTTCTCCCAGTGCATTTTCCCTTCATTTGTACTTCTTCTCCATCGAGTTTTTCGTCGCCGGTACTTTTTCTATCAGCATTCGCAACGTTTCTATTTGAGGTTAGTGATTTTGGTATCCCTCTGTTCTTGCATGTGTGTAATTTTTTCTTTTTTGAAGTTTTCTTCCATCTATGAATTTTTGCACATTCTTCGTATTTGTTGATGTTGTTTGACGCTACTTGAAGTTTCTCTCGCATTTTCTTTTGTTCATTTCTTTTTTATTAGGCCAAATGTAGTTTGGGCACCACTGTTTGAGTTTTTTTTTCCAAATAATTGATGATTTTGCTTACCCCCGCTTCTTGTGTTGGACTTTGTTTTGTATCTTTAAGTTAGCCAAAGATTTTGTAGTAGTAGGATTTTTGCTTTCTGGCAACGTAGTGGTAGTGACGTAGTAGTGGTGGTGCCCTTGTAGGTGATGGCTAGGAAAAAAGTTATTGCAACTCGCGGTCGTGGTGGTGCAAACTTGCCGAGACCCCGCCCTGCCCTATTCTGAGGATGAATAGCGAGCTTGAGGTGGACATCTACACGTGGGTGTCTGTGGAGATTAAAACTACTCCCTCTACAATTACCCAAGAAGAGCTAAACAATTTGCGAGAGGTTCAAATCATTTTCAATTCTAATATTAGTAATTTATGTGTTTTCTTTGTACCGAGGTCTGGGGACCGTTTGTGCCACATAAATGAGCATGCTGGTACTATTTCGGACTGGTTATGGATATATGAGACCCTATTTTCCAGGATCGGGGTTTGCTTACCCTTTTCCGACTTCCAAGTGAGTGTTCTGACTCACATTGGATGTGCCCCTTCGCAGCTTCATCCTAATACCTAGGCGATATCCGAAGTTTAGAGCTTCTGTGCTCGTTCTTGGATGTTGAATGCCAAAAACTTGGTGTGGTAATTACAACCCACAAACTAACCGGCAAGTACACTGGGTCGTACCAAATAATATCTCAAATGAGTGAGGGTCGATCCCACGAGGATTAATGGATCAAGCAACAATGGTTGGTTAAACCACTTAGTTAGGCAAACAGAAAAGAGTGTTGGATGTTCAAAGAGAATTAAACAATCATACAGAAATTAAAATAGTAAAGTAAATGGGTTGGGAAAAAAGTATGGAGAGGGCAGTTAAAGTTTAAGAGTTATCTATTTTTCCGGATTAACTTTTCTTACTAACTATTTTAATCATGTAGGATTTAATCTATGGCAAACTATATGTGACTAGATCCTAATTCATTAGACCTTTCTAGTCTCTCCTAAAATTTATCAACTATCAATTCCTTGGTCAATTAATTCCAATTAGAGATTGATGATCAAATTCCAGTTTATATGCCACAAAAACTCTAATTACCCAAAAATAAAAGGATTATATGTCACGTATCCCATTAAGTCCAGATAATTAAAATTCAGGAGAATATGTTTTCAAGCTGTTGTTCAAGTAAAGAGCTTTTCCAAGTTATACAAGAACTCAAATAGAAAGAGGGTCATACTTCCGTTCCTCCCAAATTCATAAGATAAAGAGCGAAAATAATTCTTAAATTATAAATCCATACATGAATTAAAATAGAAAAAGCAATAAATCAATCCAAACAAATAGACAGAGCTCCTAACCTTAACAGTGGAGGTTTAGTTGCTCATGGTTCAGAGAGAAAATAAAGATTCAGGTAAAATGTACTGAGTTCCAATCTGATGGCCTCCAAAGTTAACTAATGGAATCCCTTTTTATAATTAATCCTAATTAATTTTAGAAAAAACTATTTTCTAAAATTAAGTAATATCTTTTCCTAATTTAAAAATTAAATTTGAATTTAAATCAAAATTAATTATAATAATCATCAAGTCTTCTATTGATGGATGGGGACCACTTGATTCCTTCACTCTGCAGCCTCTGATCTGTGCTTTTCGGGCTGAAAACTGGGTCAAAAGCATCCCAGAAATCACCCCCAGCATTTTCTACACGTGGCGCATGTCACGCGTACGCGTCAGTCACACGTACGCGTCGATAGTCTTTTCCGCGTGTCACGTGTACGCGTCAAGTACGCGCACGCGTCGCTGTGCAAATCTTCAAATCATGCGTACGCGTCATCCACGTGCACGCGTCGCCATGGAAAGCTCCAAATCACGCGCATGCGTCAGGTATGCGTACGCGTCGCTCCTCGCTAGTTTTCTCCTTTAATTCTTGTGCTGCAGAAACTCCATTAAATCCAGCTGAATGCTACCTAAAATAAATAGAAATGCATAAGACTCAAAGTAGCATCCATAGTGGCTAAAAGATAATTAATTCTTGATTAAACTCAACAATTTAAGTGCAAATTCACTAGAAAAAGATAAGAAAAATGCTCACACATCACTACCCTTAGGGTCTTTTTAATTTCTTCACTTTGACAGTCCCATTTAGGTCTTAGGGTTGTGGGTTTATCTCTTTTCGAGGTGTTCCGAACAAAAAACTTTTTACTTTATTTGAGGAATCCTATCATGGATTGAAAGAAAAAAATTTTAAGATCGAATGGGTAGAGGGCACTGGTGCACGAAATTGTGATAATCAACAATGGTGCCGAAGACTTGGTAGCGCTCTCAAACGTGAATCACACTTTGTCATAACTTCGCACAACTAACCAGCAAGTGCACTGGGTCGTCCAAGTAATACCTTACGTGAGTAAGGGTCGATCCCACGAAGATTATTGGTATGAAGCAAGCTATGGTCATCTTGTATATCTCAGTTAGGCGGATTCAAATGGTTTATAGAGTTTTCGAAAATAATAATAAATAAAGCATAAAATAGATAAAAGAGATACTTATGTAAATCATTGATGGGAATTTCAGATAAGTGTATGGAGGTGCTTTGTCCTTGTTGGATCTCTGCAACATACTGCTTTCTTACTTTTAATCCTTCATACTCCTTTCCATGGCAAGCTATATGTAGGGCATCACAGTTGTCAATGGCTACATCCCATCCTCTCAATGAAAATGGTCCAAATGCTCTTGTCACATCACGGCTAATCATCTGTCGGTTCTCGATCATGTCGGAATAGAATCCATTGATTCTTTTGCATCTGTCACCACACCCAACAATCACGAGTTTGAAGCTTGTCACAGTCATTCAATCATTGAATCCTACTCGGAATACCACAGACAAGGTTTAGACTTTCCGGATTCTCATGAATGCTGCCAATGGATTCTAGCTTATACCACGAAGACTCTAATCTCACGGAATGGAAGGCTCGGTTGTCAGGCGATGGCAACCATGCGTCGTGCATCAGGAATCCAAGAGATATACGCTCGGTCTAAGGTAGAACGGAAGTGGTTGTCAATCACGCGTTCATAGGTGAGAATGATGATGAATGTCACAGATCATCACATTCATCATGTTGAAGTGCAACGAATATCTTAGAACAAGAATAAGCTGAATTGAATAGAAAATAATAGTAATTACATTAAAACTCGAGGTACAGCAGAGCTCCACACCCTTAATCTATGGTGTGTAGAAACTCCACCGTTGAAAATATATAAGTGATGGTCCAGGCATGGCCAAATGGCCAGCCCCCATAAACGTGATCAAAGGATCATAAGGTAATCCAAAAATAATCCAAAGATGTCTAATACAATAGTAAAATATCCTATTTATACTAGACTAGTTACTAGGGTTTACAGAAATAAGTAATTGATGCAGAAATCCACTTCCGGGGCCCACTTGGTGTGTGCTTGGGCTGAGTTTGAGCTTTACACATGCAGAAATCCCTTACACGTGTTTTTGGCATTTAACTCTGGTTTGTGACGTGTTTCTGGCGTTTGACTCCAGAATGCAGCATGGAACTGGAGTTGAACGCCAGTTTGCATCGTCTAATCTCGAATAAAGTATGGACTATTATATATTGCTGGAAAACTCTGGATTTCTACTTTCCAATGTCATTGAGAACGCGCCAGTTGAAGTTCTGTAGCTCTAGAAAATTCATTTCGAGTACAGGGAGGTCAGAATCCAACAGCATCAGCAGTTCTTTTTCAGCCTGAATCAGATTTTTGCTCAGGTCCCTCAATTTCAGCCAGAAAATACCTGAAATCACAGAAAAACACACAAACTCATAGTAAAGTCTAGAAATGTGAATTTTGCATAAAAACTAATGAAAACATCCCTAAAAGTAGCTAGATCCTACTAAAAACTACCTAAAAT
>NC_029775.3:13791665-13799791 GCF_000817695.3 Arachis duranensis
TTTATTTCCTTGGGCCCTCCTATCCATTGATGCTCAAAGCCTTGGATCCTTTTTACCCTTGCCTTTTGGTTTTAAGGGCTATTGGCTTTTTCTGCTTGCTTTTTTTTCGCCACTTCTTTTTTTTCGCAAGCTTTGTTCTTCACTGCTTTTTCTTGCTTCAAGAATCAATTTTATGATTTTTCAGATCATCAATAACATTTCTCTTTTTCATCATTCTTTCAAGAGCCAACAATTTTAACATTCATAAACAACAAGATAAAAAATATGCACTATTCAAGCATTCATTCAGAAAACAAAAAGTATTATCACCACATCAATATAATTAAACTAATTTCAAGGATAAATTCAAAACTCATGTACTTCTTGTTGTTTTATATTAGAAACATTTTTCATTTAAGAAAGGTGAAGGATTAATGGAATTATTCATAGCCTTAAGACATAGTTACTAAATACTAATGATCATGTAGTAAAGACACAAACATAGACAAACATATAGCATAAAAATCGAAAAACAGAGAAATAAGAACAAGGAATAAGTCCACCTTAGTGATGGTGGCGTCTTCTTCTTGAAGGAACAATGGTGTCCTTGAGCTCCTCTATGTCTCTTCTTTGCCTCTGTTGCTTGATCCCAAGTGATTTTGGTGCTCCTATCCTTAGTTGCTCCCAATAATTGTGTGGAGGAAAATGTATCCTCTGAGGTATCTCAGGGATTTCTTGATGAGGGAATTCCTCATGCTCTTGTTGAGGTCCATGAGTGGGCTCTCTTGATGTGTAGTCAAATGAGCTATGGACCCTTGAGATGAATCTCTCCATCTTCCATGACTCAGAGGTGGAAGCAATTGCCTTCCCTTTCCTCTTTCTTGAGGTTTCTCTGGCCTTAGGTGCCATCAATGGTTATGAAAAAATAAAAAAAAACTATGCTTTTACCACACCAAACTTAGAATGTTGCTCGCCCTCGAGCAAAAGAAGAAAGAATATAAGAAGAAGAAGAAGATATGGAGGAGAGGGAGAGAGGTTTGGTTCGGTCATTTAGGGTGTGTTTAGGTGGGAAAGAGATTTTGAATTTCAGGTAGGTGGGATTTATGGGGGAGAGTGGATGGATGTTATTGGTGAAGGGGTAATGGGGAAGAGAGATTGAGGTGATTGGTGAAGGGTATAGTGTTATTAGATTGTGTGAAGAAGAGAGAAGTTGAGTTGAGGTAGGTGGGGATCCTGTGGGGTCCACAGATCCTGAGGTGTCAAGGATTTATCATCCCTGCACCAATTAGGCATGTAAAACACCATCTGCATGCAATCCTGGCGTTTAACACCAGACTGAAGCTTGTTTCTGGCATTAAACGCCCAAATGTAGCATGTTTCTGGCGTTTAACACCAACCTGATGCTTGTTGCTAGCGTTAAACGCCAGCTTTCCTCAGGGTGCAATCCTGGCATTTAAACGCTAGACTGCTGCTTGTTTCTGGCATTCAACGCCAGATTTATGCTCTGTTCTAGCGTTGAACACCAGCCATATGCTCCTTACTGTCGTTTAAACATCAGTAAGCTCTTCCTCCAGGGTGTGCTATTTCTTCTGCTGTTTTTTATTCTATTTTTAATTTTAGCAATTGTTTTGTGACTCCACATGATCATAAACCTAATAAAACATAAAAGAACAATAGACATATAGATAAATAAAAATTGGGTTGCCTCCCAATAATCACTTCTTTAATGTCAATAGCTTGAAAGTGAGCTCTCATGGAGCTTCACAGATCATCAGAGCATTGTTGGGACCTCCCAACACCAAACTTAGAGTTTGAATGTGGGGGTTCAACACCAAACTTATGGTTTGGTTGTGGCCTCCCAACACCAAACTTAGAGTTTGATTGTGGGGGCTTTGTTTAACTCTATATTGAGAGAAGCTTATCGTGCCTCTTTTTCATGTTTACAGAAGGATACCCTTGGGTCTTAAACACAAGGTAGTCCCCATTCAATTGAAGGACTAATTCTCCTCTGTTAACATCAATCACAGCTCCTGTTGTGGCTAGGAAGGGTCTTCCAAGGATGATGCATTCATTCTCTTCCTTCCTAGTGTCTAAGATTATGAAATCAGCAGGGATGTAAAGGCCTTTAATCTTTACTAACACGTCCTCTACCAATATAAGCTTGTCTTATTGACTTGTCTGCCATCTGTAATGAGAATGTGGCAGCTTGTACCTCAAAGATTTCCAGTTTCTCCATTACAGAGAGTGGCATAAGATTTATACCTGACCCCAGGTCACACAGAGCCTTCTCAAAGGTCATGGTGCCCATGGTACATGGTATTAAGAATTTACCAGGATCTTGTTTCTTTTGAGGTAAAGTTTGCTGAACCCATGTAACTAGTTCACTAATGAGCAAGGGAGCTGCATCTTCCCAAGTCTCATTACCAAACAACTTGGCATTCAGCTTCATGATAGCTCCTAGATATTGAGCAACTTGCTCTCTAGTTACATCTTCATCCTCTTCAGAGGAAGAATAGTTCTCAAAGCTCATGAATGGTAGAAGGAGGTTTAATGGAATCTCTATGGTCTCTATATGAGCCTCAGATTCTTTTAGGTCCTCAATGGGAACTCCTTCTTATCTGGGAGACGTCCCATGAGGTCTTCTTCATTGGGATTCACGTCCTCCCCTTCCTCTCTAGGTTCGGCCATTTTGATTATGTCAATGTCCTTGCACTCTCTTTCTGAATTCTCTTCAGTATTGCTTGGGAGAGTACTAGGAGGAGTTTCAGTGATTTTCTTACTCAGCTGGCCCACTTGTGCCTCCAAATTTCTGATGGATGACCTTGTTTCACTCATGAAACTTAAAGTGGCCTTTGACAGATCAGAGACTATGTTTGCTAAGCTAAAGGAGCTCTGCTCAGAATGCTCCGTCTGTTGTTGAGAAGATGATGGAAAAGGCTTGTTATTAGTAAGCATATTTCTTCCACCATTATTAAAGCCTTATTGAGGCTTTTGTTGATTCTTCCATGAGAAATTCGGATGATTTCTCCATGAGGAATTATAGGTGTTTCCATAAGGTTCACCCATGTAATTTACCTCTGCCGTTGCAGGGTTCTCAGGATCATAAGCTTCTTCTTCAGAAGATGCCTCTTTAGTACTGTTGGATGCATTTTGCCATCCATTCAGACTTTGAGAAATCATGTTGACTTACTGAGTCAACATTTTGTTCTGAGCCAATATGGCATTCAGGGCATCAATTTCAAGAACTCCCTTCCTCTGAGGCGTCCCATTATTCATGGAATTCCTCTCAGAAGTGTACATGAATTGGTTATTTGCAATCATGTCAATGAGTTCTTGAGCTTCTGCATGTATTTTCTTTAGGTGAATGGATCCACCTGCAGAATGGTCCAGTGACATCTTAGAGAACTCAGATAGACCATAATAGAATATATCTAAAATGGTCCACTTTGAAAGCATGTCAGAAGGACACCTTTTGGTCATCTGTTTGTATCTCTCCCAAGCTTCATAGAGGGATTCACCATCTTTTTGTTTGAAGGTCTGAACATCCACTCTAAGCTTGCTCAACTTTTGAGGAGGAAAGAACTTAGCCAAGAAGGCCGTGACCAGCTTATCCCAAGAGTCCAGGATATCTTTAGGTTGAGAGTCCAACCATGTTCTAGCCATGTCTCTTACAGCAAAAGGGAAAAGCATGAGCCTGTAGACTTCAGGATCTACTCCATTAGTCTTAACAGTCTCACAGATATGCAAGAATTCCGTTAAAAACTGATAAAGATCTTCTGATGGAAGTCCATGGAACTTGCAGTTCTATTGCATCAGAGCAACTAGTTGAGGCTTCAACTCAAAATTGTTTGCTCCAATGGCAGGAATTAAGATGCTTCTTCTATCAAATTTGGAAGTAGGTGTAGTATAATCACCAAGCATCCTCCTTGCATTATTGTTGTTGGGTTCGGCTGCCATATCCTTTTCTTGTTCGAAAATTTTAGTAAGGTTGTCTCTGGCTTGTTGTAATTTAGCTTCTCTTAGTTTCCTCTTTAGAGTCCTTTCAGGTTCAGGATCAGCTTCAACAAGAATGCCTTTTTCCTTGTTCCTGCTCATATGAAAGGGAAGAGAACAGAAAAAGAAGAGGAATCCTCTATGTCACAGTATAGAGATTCCTTTATGTTAGTAAAAGAAGAAAGGAATAGAAGAAGGAAAAGAGTTAAGAATCCAAACACAAGGGGAAAGATAGGTTCGAATTCTTGAGATGAAGAGAAGTGTTAGTAAATAAATAAATAAATAGAAGAAGGTGAGAGAGAGGATTTTTGAAAATAAATTTTGAAAAATGGTTAGTGATTTTCGAAAATTAAGAGAAGAATTAAAATTAAAATTAAAATTTGAAACAATTAGTTAATTAAGAAAATTTTAAAAAAGAGGGAAGTGATTTTCGAAAATTAAGGAGAGGAAAGTAGTTAGATGGTTTTGAAAAAAATAAGAAGTTAGTAAAGATTTTTGAAATCAAATTTTTGAAAAAGATATGATTTGAAAGAGATATTTTAAAAAGATATGATTGAAAAAGATTTGATTTTTAAAATTAAAATTGATTACTTGACTAACAAGAATCTAAAAGTTATGATTTTAGAATTTAAAGATTGAACCTTTCTTAACAAGAAAGTAACAAACTTCAAATTTTTGAATCAATCACATTAATTGTTAGTAAAGTTTTTGAAAATTATGAAATAAAGATAAGAAAAAGATTTTGAAAATCAAAGTTGAAAATTTTCGAAAATAAATAAAAAAATGAAAAAGATTTGATTTTTGAAAAAGTATTGAAAAGATAAGATTTTTAAAATTGAAAATTTGACTTGACTTATAAGAAATAGCTAAGTTTTAAAAATTTTTGACTAAGTCAACTCAGATTTTCAAAATTTATGAGAGAAAAAAGGAAAAGATATTTTTTATTTTTGAATTTTTAATGATGATAGAGAAAAACATAAAAAATGACTCATAACATGAAAATTATGAATCAAACACATAATGCATGCAAGAACTCTATGAATGTCAAGATGAACACCAAGAACACTTTGAATGTCAAGATGAACATCAAGACTTATTTTTGAAAGATTTTCAAGAAAAGAAAACATGCAAGACACCAAACTTAGAAATTTTTAATGTTTAGACACTATGGATTAAAAAATGCATATGAGAAACAACAAAAAGCACAAAACAAGAAAATATCAAGATCAAACAAGAAGACTTACCAAGAACAGCTTGAAGATCATGAAGAACACATTCATGAATTTTCAAAAATTTGCAAGAAAAAGAGAAACATGCAATTGACACCAAACTTAAAACATGACACAAGACTCAAACAAGAAACATAAAATATTTTGGTTTTTATGATTTTATTGATTTTTTTGTATTTTATTTTCTTTTATTTTATTTTTGTTTTTTTCAAAAACATATAGGAAAAATAAAATAAGACATTCAAAATTTTTAGTAAGAATTCCAGGAATCTTTGTAATGTTAGTCTAAAGCTTTGGTCCAGGAATTAGACATGGCTTAATAGTCAGCCAAGCTTTTTGTGAAAGCTTCTGTCCAAAACACTAGACATGGCCAATGGCCAGCAAAACTTTAGCATATAAATCAGACATACAACAGCTGATACTTCATCCAACTTCATATACTAATAGGGGGAAGCCTCAATCTAATGGAATTAGACATGGCTTTACAGCCAGCCGAGCTTTAACATGCTTCATGAAACACTAGAATTCATTCTTAAAAATTTAGAATAATTTTTCGAAAACAGAAGTAAAAAAATTTTTTTCTTTTTTTTTGAAAGATTTTTGAAAATTTTTTGAAAATAAAACAAAAGAAAATTACCTAATCTGAACAACAAGATGAACCGTCAGTTGTCCAAACTCGAACAATCCCCGGCAACGGCGCTAAAAACTTGGTGCACGAAATTGTGATCATTAACAATAGTGCCAAAGACTTGGTAGCACTCTCAAACGTGAATCACACTTTGTCACAACTTCACACAACTAACCAGCAAGTGCACTGGGTCATCCAAGTAATACCTTATGTGAGTAAGGGTCGATCCCACAGAGATTATTTATATGAAGCAAGCTATGGTCATCTTGTAAATCTCAGTTAGGCGGATTCAAATGGTTTATAGAGTTTTCGAAAATAATAATAAATAAAGCATAAAATAGATGAAAGAGATACTTATGTAAATCATTGATGGGAATTTCAGATAAGTGTATGGAGGTGCTTTGTCCCTGTTGGATCTCTGCAACATACTGCTTTCTTACTTTCAATCCATCATACTCCTTTTCATGGCAAGCTGTATGTAGGGCATCACCGTTGTCAATAGCTACATCCCATCCTCTCAGTGAAAATGGTCCAAATGCTCTTGTCACAGCACGGCTAATCATCTGTCGGTTCTCGATCATGTCGGAATAGAATCCACTGATTCTTTTGCATCTGTCACCACGCCCAACAATCGCGAGTTTGAAGCTCGTCACAATCATTCAATCCCTGAATCCTACTCGGAATACCACAGACAAGGTTTAGACTTTCCAGATTCTCATGAATACTGCCAATGGATTCTAGCTTATACCACGAAGACTCTGATCTCACGGAATGGAAGGCTCGGTTGTCAGGTGGTGCACGAAATCACAATCACACTTTTATAATTCTGCACAACTAACCAGCAAGTACACTGGGTCGTCCAAGTAATACCTTACATGAGTAAGGGTCGATCCCACGGAGATTGTCAGCTTGAAGCAAGCTATGGTTATCTTGTAACTCTTAGTCAGGATATCAATAATTCTCAGGTTTAATTGTGAAAAGTAAAAGAACATGAAATAGATAATTGTTTTGCAGTAATGGAGAACAGGTTGAGGTTTTGGAGATGCTCTATCTTCTGAACCTCTGCTTTCCCACTGTCTTCTTCTTCATGCACGCAAGGCTCCTTCCATGGCAAGCTGTATGTAGGGTTTCACTGTTGTCAATGGCTACCTCCCATCCTCTGAGTGAAAATGTTCAACGTGCTCTGTCACAGCACGGCTAATCATCTGTCGGTCCTCAATCAGGTTGGAATAGAATCCAGTGATTCTTTTGCGTCTGTCACTAACGCCCAGCCTTCAGGAGTTTGAACCTCGTCACAGTCATTCAATCCTCGAATCCTACACAGAATACCACAGACAAGGTTTAGAATTTCTGGATTCTCTTGAATGCCGCCATCAATTCTAGCTTATACCACGAAGATTCTGATTAAGGAATCCAAGAGATATTCACTCAATCTAAAATAGAACGGAGGTGGTTTTTAGGCACACGTTCATAGGTGAGAATGATGATGAGTGTCACCGATCATCACATTCATCAAGTTGAGGAACAAGTGATATCTTAGAATAGAAGCAAGCGTGATTGAATGAAAAACAGTAGTATTACATTAATCCATCAAGACACAGCAGAGCTCTTCACCCCCAACCATGGGGTTTAGAGACTCATGCCATAGAAGATACAATGAGAAACGTGTAATGTGTCATGAGGTCGGTATACAATATCAAAAGGTCCTATTAATAGTGAACTAGTAACCTAGGATATACAGAAATGAGTAAATGATGTAAAAATCCACTTCCGGGGTCCACTTGGTGTGTGCTTGGGCCGAGCATTGAAGCTTTCATGTGTAGAGACTTTTTCTGGAGTTAAACGCCAGCTTTTGTGCCAGTTTGGGCGTTTAACTCCAATTTTTGTGCCAGTTCCGACGTTAAACGCCGGGAATTCTAAAGCTGATTTGCAACACCGATTTAGGCCATCAAATCTCAGGCAAAGTATGGACTATTATACATTGCTGGAAAGTCCAGGATGTCTACTTTCCAATGCAATTGAGAGCGCGCTAATTGGGCTTCTGTAGCTCCAGACAATCCACTTCGAGTGCAGGAAGGTCAGAATCCAATAGCATCTGCAGTCCTTTTTCAGCCTCTGAATCAGATTTTTGCTCAAGTCCCTCAATTTCAGCCAGAAAATACCTGAAATCACAGAAAAACACACAAACTCATAGTAAAACCCGAAAAGTGAATTTTAACTAAAAACTAATAAAAATGTAATAAAAACTAACTAAAATATACTAAAAACATACTAAAAACAATGCCAAAAAGCATATA
>NC_029775.3:13801910-13802989 GCF_000817695.3 Arachis duranensis
AATGGCATAAACCACTGCAAGTAACTCTTTTTCTGTGGTTGTGTAATTCTTCTGTGCATCATTTAAAACACGGCTAGCATAATAAATGACGTGCAAAAGCTTGTTATGCCTTAGTCCCAACACTGCACCTATGGTATGGTCACTGGCATCACACATTAGTTCGAATGGTAATGTCCAGTCTGGTGCAAAGATAACTGGTGCTGTGACCAGCTTAGCTTTCAGAGTCTCAAACGCCTGTAGACACTCCTTATCAAAGATAAATGGCGTGTCAGCAGCTAGCAGATTATTCAAAGGTTTGGCAATTTTTGAAAAATCCTTTATAAACCTTCTGTAGAATCCTGCATGCCCCAGAAAGCTTCTGATTGCCTTAACATTGGCAGGTGGTGGTAATCTTTCTATTACCTCCACCTTAGCTTGATCCACCTCTATTCCTTTGTTTGAAATTTTATGCCCAAGGACAATCCCTTCAGTCACCATAAAGTGACATTTTTCTCAGTTTAGAACTAGGTTGGTCTCTTGGCATCTTTTCAGAACAAGTGCTAGATGGTGAAGGCAGGAGCTGAATGAGTCTCCAAATACTGAAAAGTTATCCATGAAGACTTTCAGAAATTTTTCTACCATATCTAAGAAGATAGAGAGCATGCACCTTTGAAAGGTTGCAGGTGCATTGCACAGACCAAAAGGCATCCTTCTGTAAGCAAATACTCCAGAAGGACATGTAAATGCTGTTTTCTCTTGGTCTTGAGGATCTACTACAATTTGGTTGTAACCTGAATAGCCATCCAAAAAGTAATAATATTCATGACCTGCTAGTCTCTCTAGCATCTGGTCTATGAATGGTAAAAGAAAATGATCCTTTCTGGTGGCTGTATTGAGCCTTTTGTAGTCAATACACATACGCCACCCTGTAACTGTTCTTGTAGGAACCAGTTCATTCTTTTCATTATGAACCACTGTCATGCCTCCCTTTTTGGGGACAATGTGGACAGGGCTCACCCAGGGGCTATCAGAAATAGGATAAATAATCTCAACCTCTAGTAACTTAGTGACCTCTTTCTGCACCACCTCCTTCATGGCTT
>NC_029775.3:13803162-13806292 GCF_000817695.3 Arachis duranensis
CTTCTCCCAGAAATGCATATTTCAGGGATGGTGGTAGTGGCTTGAGCTCGGGTTTAGGAGGCTTATCTTCTTCCTGAGGAACTTTCAGAATTTCTTTTATTTCCTTTAATTCCTCCAGATCAGGCTGAACATCTTTAAAGATGTCCTCTAGCTCTGATTCGAGACTTTCAGTCATATTGAACTCCTCCACCAAAGAGTCAATAATATCAGCGCTCATGCAGTCATTTGATGTGTCTGGATGTTGCATAGCTTTGACAACATTCAACTTGAACTCATCCTCATTGACTCTCAGGGTTAATTCCTCTTTTTGGACGTCAATGAGGGTTCATCCAGTTGCTAGGAAAGGTCTTCCTAGAATGAGAGTTGCACTCTTGTGCTCCTCCATTTCCAACACTACAAAGTCAGTGGGAAAGGCAAATGGCCCAACCTTGACAATCATGTCCTCAATTATGCCTGATGGATATTTAATGGAGCCATCAGCAAGTTGGAGGCATATTCGGGTTGGTTTGACTTCTTCAGTCATGCCAAGCTTTCTGATAGTGGAATCAGGTATTAGGTTGATACTTGCCCCAAGATCACATAGAGCTTTCTTGGTGCAAGTACCCTCTAATGTGCATGGTATCATAAAGCTTCCAGGGTCTTTAAGCTTCTCTGGTAAGCTTTTTAGAATGACTGCACTGCATTCTTCAGTGAGAAAAATTTTTTCAGTTTCTCTCCAATCCTTTTTATGACTTAAGATCTCTTTCATGAACTTAGCATAAGAAGGTATTTGCTCAAGTGCCTCTGCAAACGGAATCTTTATTTCAAGAGTCCTTAGATAGTCTGCAAAGCGGGCAAATTACTTATCCTGTTCCGCTTGGCGGAGTTTCTGAGGGTAAGGCATCTTGGCTTTATACTCTTCAACCTTAGTTGCTGCAGGTTTATTTCCTACAGAAGTGGTTGGAGAAGCCTGCTTAAGGGGGTTGTTATCAGCACTTGCAAGTGTCTGACCCCTTTGTGGTGTTTGAACACCAGGATTGGGTGCTTTTTGGGCATTTAACGCCAGATTGCAACCCTTTTCTGGCGTTTGAACGCTAGAATTGGCTACCCATTGGGCGTTTAATGCCACTTTCTTACCCTTTTCTGGCGTTTGAACGCTAGAATCATTCCTCTCTGGGCTCTTATTGTCCTCAGAGGGATTTTGGGTAGTTGGTTGGTCATCCTCTGTCAGTTGTTCCTTTCTTAGCTTTGTGCTGCTTAGAGTTGATACATTCAATGTCTTCCCACTCCTTAATTTAACAGCTTGGCATTCTTCTGGTATCTGTTTAGATAGTTGCTGTCTTGTCTGAATCAATTGTGCTTCCATATTCTTGTTAGCATTTTTAGTGTCTTGGAGCATCTCTTTAAATTTTGCTAATTGTTTTGTCATAAGGAGTAATTGTTGATTAAGCTCAATAATCTGTTCTTGAGGATTAGGATCAGTAATTACTGCTCTGGCCTCTTCCTTTATGTAGGACTCACTGCTAGAGTACAAATGTTGATTTCTAGCAACAGTATCTATGAGTTCTTGAGCCTTTTCAATCGTCTTTCTCATATGTATAGATCTACCAGCTGAATAATCTAAAGACATCTGAGCTTTTTCTGTAAGCCCATAGTAGAAGATGTCTAACTGTACCCACTCTGAAAACATTTCAGAGGGGCATTTTCTTAGCATACCTCTGTACCTCTCCCAGGCATTATAAAGGGATTCATTATCCTCTTGTTTAAAGCCCTGGATGTCCAGCCTCAGCTGTGTCAGCCTTTTTGGAGGGTAAAATTGATTCAGGAATTTGTCTGATAACTGTCTCCATGTTTTTATGCTTGCTGTGGGTTGGTTATTCAACCACCTCTTAGCTTGATCTTTTACAGCAAATGAAAACAGTAACAATCTGTAGACATCCTGATCCACTTCTTTACAGTAGGTTCTTCCTGTGGAAGACTGGAATACTGGCAATTTTGCTGCACCATGATAATGAGTTGAGGATTTAGCTCAAAGCTGCTTGCTTTAATGGGGGGTATACAGATGCTACTCCCATATGCAGCTGTGATGGGGTTAGCATATGACCCCAGAGTCCTTCTGGACTGCTCAATTCCACTTAGGTCCATGATGGAGAAAGGGAGATGATGTGGATATTATATATATTTATATTATTATTTTTTTTATTAAAAGTAACCAAAAATAATAAAATAAAATAAACAGAAAATAAAATAAAAATTAGAAAACCAGAAGAAAATAAAATCAAAGCAAATTGAAAAATAATTTAATTAATTAATTAAAAAGATTCTGGAATTAGCAATTAAGAAGATATGATTGAAAATTATTTTGAAAAAGTTATGATTGAGAAGATATGATTGAAGAAATTAAAAAGATTTGATTTTTGAAAAAGATTTGAAGAAGAATCAATTTTTTAAAATTAGAATTTTGACTTGACTAAAAAAAAGATATGATTTTGAAAATATTTGACTAATTTAAAGCAAATTTTCGAAATTTATGAGTAAAAAAGGAAAGGATATTTTTTTGATTTTTGAATTTTAGTGAGGAAAGAGAAAAACAACAAAATGACACTAAACTTAGAAATTTTAGATCAAAACAAAGGGAACATGCGAATTCGAAAAATTAAAAGAAAATAAAAGCATGCAATTGACACCAAATTAAAATATGAAACTAAACTCAAATAAAAGACTCTAAACCAACAAAAATAAAATATTCCTAATCTAAGCAACAAGATAGACCGTCAGTTGTCCAAACTCGAACAATCCCCAGCAACGGCGCCAAAAACTTGGTGCACGAAATCACAATCACACTTTTGTAATTCCGCACAACTAACCAGCAAGTGCACTGGGTCGTCCAAGTAATACCTTACGTGAGTAAGGGTCGATCCCACGGAGATTGTCAGCTTGAAGCAAGCTATGGTTATCTTGTAACTCTTAGTCAGGATATCATTAATTCTCAGGTTTAATTGTGAAAAGTAAAAGAACATGAAATAGATACTTGTTTTGCAGTAATGGAGAACAGGTTGAGGTTTTGGAGATGCTCTATCTTCTGAATCTCTACTTTCCTACTGTCTTCTTCTTCATGCACGCAAGGCTCCTTCCATGGCAAGCTGTATGT
>NC_029775.3:13806438-13825423 GCF_000817695.3 Arachis duranensis
ATCCAGTGATTCTTTTGTGTCTGTCACTAACGCCCAGCCCTCAAGAGTTTGAAGCTCGTCACAGTCATTCAATCCTCGAATCCTACTCAGAATACCACAGACAAGGTTTAGACTTTCCGGATTCTCTTGAATGCCGCCATCAATTCTAGCTTATACCACGAAGATTCTGATTAAGGAATCCAAGAGATATTCACTCAATCTAAAATAGAACGGAGGTGGTTGTCAGGCACACGTTCATAGGTGAGAATGATGATGAGTGTCACCGATCATCACATTCATCAAGTTGAGGAACAAGTGATATCTTAGAATGGAAGCAAGCGTGATTGAATGAAAAACAGTAGTAATTGCATTAATCCATCAAGACACAGCAGAACTCCTCACCCCCAACCATGGGGTTTAGAGACTCATGCCGTAGAAAATACAAAAAGAAACGTGTAAAGTGTCATGAGGTACAGATACAATGTCAAAAGATCCTATTAATAGTGAACTAGTAGCCTAGGGTATACAGAAATGAGTAAATGACGTAAAAATCCACTTCCGGGGTCCACTTGGTGTGTGCTTGGGCTGAGCATTGAAGCTTTCATGGGTAGAGACTTTTTCTGGAGTTAAAGGCCAGTTTTTGTGCCAGTTTGGGCGTTTAACTCCAATTTTTGTGCTAGTTCCGGCGTTAAACGCTGGGAATTCTGAAGCTGATTTGCAATGCCGGTTTGGACCATCAAATCTCGAGCAAAGTATGGACTATTATACATTTCTGGAAAGCCCAGGATGTCTACTTTCTAACGCAATTAAGAACGCCTTAATTGGGCTTCTGTAGCTCCAAAAAATCCACTTCGAGTGCAGGGAGGTCAGAATCCAACAGCATCTGCAGTCCTTTTCAGCCTCTGAATCAGATTTTTGCTCAGGTCCCTCAATTTCAGCCAGAAATTACCTGAAATCACAGAAAAACACACAAACTCATAGTAAAGCCCAGAAAAGTGAATTTTAAATAAAAACTAATAAAAACATACTAAAAACTAACTAAAAAGTACTAAAAACATACTAAAAACAGTGCCAAAAAGCGTATAAATTATCCGCTCATCATCAGGCGAGGGCAACCATGCGTCGTGCATCAGGAATCCAAGAGATATGCGCTTGGTCTAAGGTAGAACGGAAGTGGTTGTCAATCACGCGTTCATAGGTGAGAATGATGATGAGTGTCACGGATCATCATATTCATCATGTTGAAGTGCAACGAATATCTTAGAACAAGAATAAGCTAAATTGAATAGAAAATAATAGTACTTGCATTAAAACTCGAGGTACAGCAGAGCTCCACACCCTTAATCTATGGTGTGTAGAAACTCCACCGTTGAAAATACATAAGTGATGGTCCAGGCCTGGCCGAATGGCCAGCCCCCATAAACGTGATCAAAGGATCATAAGGTAATCCAAAAATAATCTAAAGATGTCTAATACAATAGTAAAATGTCCTATTTATACTAGACTAGTTACTAGGGTTTACAGAAATAAGTAATTGATGCAGAAATCCACTTCCGGGGCCCACTTGGTGTGTGCTTGGGCTGAGCTTGAGCTTTACACGTGCAGAGACTTCTTTTGGAGTTAAACACCAAGTTGTAACATGTTTTTGGCGTTTAACTTTGGTTTGTGACGTGTTTCTGGTGTTTGACTCCAAAATGCAGCATAGAACTGGCGTTGAACGCCAGTTTGCGTCGTCTAATCTCGAATAATATATTGCTGGAAAGCTTTGGATGTCTACTTTCTAACGCCATTGAGAGCGCACCATTTGGAGTTCTGTAGCTCCAGAAAATCCATTTCGAGTGCAGGGAGGTCGGAATCTAACAACATCAGCAGTCCTTTTTCAGCAGGTCCCTCAATTTCGGCCAGAAAATACCTGAAACCACAGAAAAACACACAAACTCATAGTAAAGTCCAAAATTGTGAATTTTGCATAAAAACTAATGAAAACATCCTTAAAAGTAGCTAGATCCTACTAAAAACTACCTAAAACCAATGCCAAAAAGCGTATAAATTATCCGCTCATCAGGCACCACTCCCTTTTTCCTGACTTTGGAGGGTGCCAAAAGATTTAATCTATATTGGAATTACAACGTTTTCTCGTCAAAAATTTGACTTTCCGATGTGAATGCTAATGAACTTCTCAGTATCAATTTGTTAATGATGTTGTGGAATAAGCATCCGCTAGTTCTAAGGGACATCCTCATAAACGAGCAGGCTGCTCGGACTGCCATCAGTAAGCCTCCTACTCTTTGTGCCTTTATTTCTTTTTTGATTTCCTCATCTTACGAGTTGCCTTCTATTTTTGTTTCCCAGTTGACATGGCCGGGGAACTCGCAACTATTGCCGAGATGAAGAGGAGGCTGGCAGCATAGCTTCTAATAATAGCTAGTGGCAATATGATTTCTTCCTCCGCCACTGTTAGTCATCAAACACAACCTCAGCGGGTCAAAGAAATTGGGGAAGGGCAAGGTCTCAAGGTCCACATTATGGAGGGAGATTCTCCTACTAACTCCCCAGCTAGAAAAGATCCTAAGAACATTAGTCCGGATGATGCTGCTGCTTCTGCCCTTACCGCTTTCAGGCATGTCATGGATAAGGTATTAGGATGCTCATGCGTTGCGACTTATGTCTAGGACACAAATATGGAGATCATGAGTCTCCGCTCGGAATTCCTTTCAAATGATAAGATGATTGTTGAGGCCACCACTCATATCTAGAATCTCAATAGCTTGGTTATTGATCTTCAAGGCAAGAAGACTTTCTTGAAAAATGAAGTACAGAATTTGAAGTCAGCCTAAGCTGCTTTCGATTCAAGGGAAGGGGCCTTGAAGAAGCAAGTTATCGAGCTGATGAAAAAGATTGAGGAGCTTGAACTTTCAGTTAGGAAGGCCGAGCAGGCTACTATCGACAACGTTTTTGATGCTGAGAAGAATATTTTGGAACAAATCAAATTGAAGGCTCTCGAATTGGACGTCTTCGAAGTCGATGCTTTCAAGAAGGTTGTCGATGGGAAGGTTGTTTCAATATTGTAATTTACATACAATTTGCTTTACTTATTTTTCTAAGTGTTTTGAAGTTGGTACTTCAGAATTTGTGACACTTTTTACAGTATCTTTCTCGTTGTTTTTTCTGGACTTAACACTTATTTGTTCCCATTATATTCGGGATTAACTTATTGTTTAGCGTTTTATTATTTTATTGCTCATTGCGTGTCCTTTTTTTGTTATATTGTTTTGCCTCGAACTTTATTTTTAGTTCAATTTTGATTTTCGACGAGTAAAGGGGTGTTCCTGCGCCCAACATTGGATTCATTGTAGGACTTAGAAAAGACTTTTCAACAATTCAAATACTTATATAAAAGATTCCAAAACAAAACGTTTCTAAATACAAGTGGGGCCTTGTCAAAAATCTAGATCCCTAGGAAAAGAGTGCCCTTATTTGGCAAAGTAAAAGAAAGTTTCTCAAAAGTCTTATCATATTCTAAGAAAAGTACCTTTTCAAGTGGGTTGCATTCCAGCTTCTTGGGATTTCGGTGCCATCCAAGGTTTCTAGCTTGTATGCTCCTTTCCTCAACGTTTCCTTTACTCTAAAGGGTCCTTTTTAGGTTGACACCAGCTTACCTCGTGTTCCCGGTACCCCCGGTATCAGCCTGCCTTAGAATTAGGTCCCCTGCTTAGAAACTCTTAGGTTAGACTTTTGTGTTGTATCTCTTGGCTACCCTTTGCTTCAGGGCATGTTCTGTTAGGTAAGCCATACCCTTGACTTCGTCAATTAAGTCCAAGCTTTCATGGGTTGCCGACATTCCTAGAAGCATTTTTGGGCTTGGCTCTCCAAGCTCTACTGGGATTACTGCCTCTTCACCGTAGGTGAGTCTAAATGGAGTCTCATTGGTAGTAGAGTATACTGTAGTTCAGTATGGCCATAGCACTGACCACACCTCATCATCCCAAGAACCATGTTCATCCAATCTTTTCTTTAGCCCATTCAAAGTTACCTTGTTCGCAGCTTTGGCTTGCCAGTCTGCTAGCGGATGTTCCACTGGGGCAAATAATTGTTGGATCCGTAGGCCAAACAATAATTTTTGGAATCTCAAGTCTGTGAACTGGGTCCCATTATCTGTGACAATGGACTTAGGAATTCCGAACCTTACTATAATCTCTTTCCAGACAAATTTTTGACATTGGGCGGAGCTGATGCTAGACAATAGTGCAGCTTCGATCCATTAGGTAAAATAATATATAACAACTATAAGATATTTTACTTGACAGGCCCTTGTGGGAAAGGTCCCAATAAGTTCAACCCCAACTTAGCAAATGGCCGAGTTAGAAGGACGGATACAAGCTCATGGAGAGGTGCTGGTGGAGGTTGCTGTATTGCTGACACTTATCACGTTTCTTCATGTACTCCATGGCATCTTTGATGAGCATCGGCAGTAGTATCCAAATGACGACTTTCTGTGCCAACGATTTTCCTCCTAAGTGATGCCCACGGTAACCATCATGAACTTCATGCAATACATATATCGTTTGTCGGTCATTTAATCATTTTAATAGTGGTTGGGACACATCCTTTTGTATAATTGCCCATTTATCATAGTGTGTTTGACTGCTTTAAGCCGTAATTTCTTTGCTTCCTTGGGATTATTAGGCAAGGTCCCGTGTTCTAAATATTCACAATTTGGGTTTATCCATGTGTTGACAGTAGATGAGCAAAGGGTCCGGACATCGGGTTTCAGCACAGTGGGCTTTGTAAGTACCTCCTGTATCAGACTACAGTTTCCCGTACCAGGCTTAGTGCTTGCAAGCTTGGACAACACATCGGCTAGAGTATTCTGTTCTCTAGGTACATGCTTGATTAAAAAAAATCAAAAGATTGTACCTCTTGTTGTACTTTTTCAAGTATTGTTGCAATAACGGATCTCGTGCTTGGTATTTTTCATTAACTTGGGAGGTCACTAGCTGTGAATCGCTAAATATGGTTACCTCCAATGCTTCGACATCCTGATCTAGTGCCAATCTTGCAAGTAAAGCCTCATACTCAGCTTGATTATTTGTGATAGGAAAATCAAATTTAATGGAGGCCTCGATCACCACATATTCTCCTTTGGTTAGGATGAGGCCTGCTTCCCCATACCAGACATTGGAAGCTCCATCCACATGAAGCTCCCATATTGGTATGTCGGAATCAGGGTTTGTCATCTCAACCATGAAATTGACCATCGCTTGAGCCTTGATGGCCGAGCGTGGTTCATAACGCACATTAAATTGGGATAATTCAATACACTAATTCATCATCCGACCTGCGAGGTCAGGTTTTTGCAAAACCCCTCTTGATCGGTTGGTCAGTTCACACAATTATTAAGTAGCTTTGAAAATATTAGCGTAACCAACGTGCCAACATGAGTAACACAAAGACAAGTTTTTCAATTTTTGAGTATTGTAGCTCGGGTCCTTAAAGAAACTTGCTAATAAAGTATACTAGATGTTAATTTTTATCCTGATCTTCTAAGACCAAGGCTGAAGCCAGGGTCTTTTCAGTCACTGATAAATACAGGAGTAGAGGCTGGCTGTGCTTAGGTTTTTCCAAAATAGGAGGGGATGAGAGTAAATTTTTAAAATGCTGAAAAGCAACCTCACATTCTTCCGTTTAAGCAAAGTCAACATCTTTTCTCATCAAATTAAAAAATAGTTTGGCCTTAGTGGCGGAAGCTCCCAAGAGCCTTGACAGGACAACCAATCGACCTGTGAGCCTTTGAACCTCTTTGAGATTCTGAGGACTCAACATGTCTAAGATTGCCTGGCACTTTTTCGGGATTGACCTCTATGCCTTTGGGTAACCATGAATCCTAAGAATTTACCTCCCCAAACTTCTAAATGCATACTTTGCTGGATTCAACCTCATCCTGTGAAGTCGAAGGCAGTCAAATACTTCCTTAAGTTCTTTGATCAAGTCGGAATCTTCGTTGGTTTTTATCAGCATGCCATCAATGTATAATTCCATATTCTTTCCGATCTGTTGCTTGAAAACTTTCACCATTAACCTCTGGTATGTTGCCCCTGCATTTTTTAAACCAAAAGATATTACAATGTAGCAGTAAATCCCCTTGGGGGTGATGAAAGCTATTTTATCCTCGCCAGCTTTGTGCATTGGAATTTGGTTATACCCACTATAAGCATCCAAGAAGCTAAGTATCCGATATCCTGAGGAGAAATCAATCATATTATCTATGTTAGGCAAAGAAAAATAGTCCTTTGGGCAGGCTTTGTTCAACTATGTGTAGTCTACACACATTCGCCACTTTCCATTAGACTTTTTTACCATCACCACATTTGACAACCAAGTGGAATAAGTCAATTCTTGGATGAACCCGGCATCCAATAGTCCTTGGACTTGACTTTTGACCTCGACTGCCCAGTCGGGCGATATCTCCCGACGTTGCTGTACAATCGGCTTGAAGTTGGGATTAATAGCCAGTTGATGGGACATGAATGCAGGGTCTATTCCAGGTATATCGGTAGGTTCCTAAGCCAATAAATCAACGTTACCTCTCAAAAAATTATGAAGCTCCGATTTTAAGGGATAAGGCAGTTCTTTATTGATCATGGTGTATTTCTCTGCCTTGTCCCCGATTTGAAATTTTTTAAGGTCTCCATTTGACTCTGGCCTTAGGTTCTCCTAAATTCAGGAGTCTAAGTCAATGAGAAAGACCCCTGTGGACTCTTTAGCCTTATCTCGAAGTATAAGACTAGCTTTATTGCATTTAATTGCACGCACTCGATCTCCTCAAATCGTTGCAATCCAATTTTTTGCCGTCAAAAATTTCATGACCAAAAATTTGGTTGAGATGAACGCACACAGCTCATTGAGTGTCTTTCTCCCTAATATTACATTGTAGGCCGTAGAATCCTGAAGGACGACAAACTCGACCTGTACTACCCTTATATTGACACCTTCCCCTATAGTGAAAAAGAGGTCCACAACCCCATAAGGCTTAATATAATGATTTCTGAGCCCAACAACCCTCGAAAGATGGGGTTTTAAATGTTGATCCTTCAACCCCAGAGCATCGAATACATTTCTAAAGAGAAGGTTCGAGTCCACACCGATGTTGACGAGGATCCTTTTCACAATGCTATTACCCAATCTGGCCTTGATAACCAAGGGTTTGTCTTCATCCAACGCGGCGATCTGGAAGTCTTCTATCGTGAACTGGACTGCTGGGTGTTGGTTACTTTGAGAACTTCAGAGGTCGGGGCTTTAGCGTCCCTTTTGACAGCATTGTTGGATCTTGGCAAGCCATTCCTTCCAACCACCACGTTGACTATAACTAGGTCTCTGTCTTCCGTACTTTTTGGAGGTCTGGAGTTCTTTGAGTTTCTGATTTTTCGATCTTCATCCTCGTTATGTCGTCTTGGCGACCGTACGTGTTGGATGAATTCAGGAAGCTTACCATCCTGGATTGTTTGCTCCAAGACATCTTTCAAATCAATGCAGTCCTCAATCTTGTGACCATATAACTTGTGGTAGTCGCAATACTGGAATTTGTTTAATGATGCTTTAGGTCGGATCTGTCTTGCTTTTGGAAATATACCTCGATGAGAAACTTGCTGATAAACCTCGGCAAGTGAGGCCACTAAAGGGGTGTAGGAGGCAAACTTTTTGACCTGAAGAACTGGAGGTTTTGGGGATGAGGTTTGTCTCAAGCTCCTGCCTTTTTGAGGAGACGGTGCTAGATTCTTCCTTTTGGTGGAAATCACCTTTGAAACGTCTTCATCTCGCATGTACGCCAAAGCAATTTGGTGGATTTCTTCCATGGATTTTACATCCTTGGAAAGTGCCTATGGAAGTCTCCTTCCAACAATCCAGCAATTAAGCACAAGCATACGATCTCTGAGGTTCGCGTATTCACCTCCAAGAGCGCTTTATTGAACTGATCCAGGTAATTCCGGATACTCTCACTCACCCTTTGTTCCACTCCCAATAGGGAGATTGAGTGTTTTACTTGAGTCTTCCTGGTAGTGAAGTAGGCTAGAAATTTGACCTTGATATCGACAAAGGAGGAGATCGACCCATAAGGTAGTGTATTAAACCACACCATGGCTAGTCCCGACAATGTTATCGAAAACGCCTAGCATCGAATTGCATGATCCCTTCTAAATTCATTCTAGTCTCAAAGGCGTCAATATGCTCCTAAGGATCCGTCTTCCCATTATACTTTAAGTCCGTAGGCTTGTCAAATGTTTTGGCAATCATACTTGAAGGGCATGGGAGGCAAATGGGGTTTGCCCCCATTATGACGTGTTTTCAGGATTCTATGTACCTTTTAGACTTCTGTTGTCTCTACGACGTGGTGGAGAAAGTAAAGTCCGTCGGTGATCCCACCTTTATTTAGGGTTACCGAGATGTGGCTCCTCCTGTTCCCTGGCTGGACGACTTTGGGAACGAGATTGCCTAGACAATGAGTGTTTTTCCAACTGTCGTTTGAGCTCCAATTGGTAGCGCTCCAACTCTTGCACCTTATGTCGCATTTCTTGCATGGCATGGTAATAGTCATTTCCTAGGCCAGTGAAATGATGGGTTTTGGGGTTAATTGGTTCTTGATTTTTGTAACCTGGAGGGACTTCCTCTTGACTTGGTGTGACATCAATCTCATGTCCATCTTTTCATTGTTGATTTTTCAACAAGGTTTCTAATTGATTATAGAGTGGACCCGCCGTTCAGCCACAATTCCTGCCAAACTGGGATGCCCACAAACGATGCCAAATGTTCGTGCTCGAAGTGAGTTCACAAGCTGAAGAGGTGGAGATTGGAGATTCCAACTTTGTCAAGTGTAGAACCAGGTCAGGTAGGCAACCTACAAGACACTCTGATACTAAAGTCAATAATGTATTAGGTGGTGAAAGTCTTTTCTCGTGTGTGCTTACTTGTTGGTTGCTTTTCCCTTTTAACTTCGCCCTGTAGGGCTGCCGTTTTTTCAGCATTTAGTGCTTATTATAACGTATTATTGTCGAGATTCGATGGTTACTGACTTTGATGACATAACCGTTGTGGTATCTTCCCATTATCCCTTGAAATCGGTCATGGCCTAATCATTTCGTCGGTTATGTTCTCTTTTGTCTAAAATAAATACATCACTTAATAATATACTAAAAGATACAAATAATTTTAAAGTCTCAAACTATTATTATTATTATTATTATTATTATTATTATTATTATTATTATTATTATTTGTGGTGTTTGCAAATTTTTAGTCTTTATATAGGTCGATATTTCACGTGGATGTTGTTGAAATTATTAGTAATACTGACGGCATATTTTGCTGAAATTGGAGTTAATGTATTGTTTATTTTTTTTAAAATCAACGTGTGTTACAAATATTTTTAAGAATACAAAAATATAATTTTCTATAAAATTTACATCTAATAAAGTAATTTGTTTGACAAACATCTCTAATTTGTGCAATACACGGCTATTCTACTAGTTTAGTTATATATGGAAATGAGATTTAATTTTAAAAATATTTTGTATAAAAATATTTTTATTTATTAATTATATTTGAGTATTTTTTGTGACTATATTTGAGTATAATAATGTAAAAATAATTTTTTGTTTATTTATTATGTAAAAAAATTTATTTAAAAAAAAAACCCCGCGCATCATCGATACCAACAGTCCAACACCCATAGAAAAATTTGGGAACTTTTCAATCTCATTTGCTTCTTCCAATCACCAAAACCCAAATCTCGATTCTGGGTTCTGGTTTCTTCACTCAATGAAATGAAGCTAGAAACAGAAACACGAACACGAACATGAACCAATGATGCTGATTATGTGTTTGATACAACAAAGTTAGCAGTGGTTCCTGTTCTTCAATTTGCGACAAAGGTTACAGTAATGGCGTGGAGAAATGGGTGTGAGGAAGTGGCCCAATCGAAGCCTCTGTTCCTCACGATCTACACCGTTGTCATAATTGGAATCGTTGTTTCCTTCTTCTATGTCTTCTCTGCAATTTACTCTTCCAACAACTTGCTCTCTTCACCTTCCACTGTCTCTTCTTCCTTCTCTCGTGAGTTCCTTTCTTACTTCTTTTACTTCTGCTGCTGTTACTCCTCCTTTTACTGTTTCTCTATGCACTCTCGATCATATGTGTGTCTTTTGCTTTCTCAATAAAGGTGTGTTTGGAAAAGCAATTTTTTAAGCTGAAGAAAGAGAGTAGATGATCATAGAAATCAGTTTTCAGTTTTTTTCTTCAATTATGTAGAAGATTTGTGAAGTAAAATTTCTTTTATGCCTCTCCAGAAATCATGCCTTTGCTTGTTGCCCTGCAAGGACTTGCTAGTTTTAGCTTGAATCTGCTGTACCCTTCTGAATTTTAGGACTGTAACAATGTTGCTGTGTGCTCATCATAGTGTGTAGTGTTCTTATTGTTGGAAGTCATTTTTCTGTTATCTATTGTTGACTTGTTATATGTATAAAAATTGCAGCTTTTTGTGGCCGTGCTTGGTAGTTTTAGCTTAAATCTAGTATACCCTTTTAGCATGAAAATTCATTCTTCCCTTAAAGAAGGTTTGTTTCGTGTTACATGGGAAAGGCTAAACCCCTACATTCTGGAAGAGCTTACTTATTGTTCAAAAAGACAAAGATGATCAAATCTATCACCTCTTTAGGCTCCGATTTGCATTTTTGTGCACAACAAACAACGTTTTTCATTATAGTTCATCAATGCAATTATAATCTGTGAACTTCTTTTAGTTGAGTTGTCTTTGTCTGCTAGTAACTTAGTAACCTTCCTATTTTTGTTAATGGTGTATTGTATAAGACATTTGTGAATTCTAGCCTTGTTTTTCTTCCATGATGTTTTCAAAGGACTTTGAAAGTTGATTTCTTACTTTTCCAGATGATAATCAGCCTCCTAGGGATCAAACACTCAACATTTCCCAGCCAGAAGTGATTCATAATGTGCCCCCACCTTCTCTGACAGTCTCTATGGGATGTTCCTCCATTCGACAAAAAGATGCTCGCTTTGGAGACTTTCCGACTGACCAAAGAGCTGGTTCAGCAAAGGGTGAAAGATAATGTTGTAATAATGACCTTTGGTAACTATGCATTCATGGATTTTATTTTGACTTGGGTGAAACAATTGACAGATATGGAAGTCACTAATTTTCTTGTTGGTGAGCCATTCAAGCCTTATTTTGCTTTCTCATGCTCCTTGCTTAGATGTGCAGTGATGCCTTGCGAGAAATGCATTTCTGGTATTTACACCATCAATTGATCTTTGTAAAATGTGTTTGATATCTCCAGTTTTTGACATGGGCAGCCATATGAGCAGAGTGGATGTCGGCTGGGGGTCTCCAACATTTCATAAAATGGGAAGAGAAAAAGTTATTCTAATAGATGCCATACCGACATGGTTTGGATGAAGATGATCTTCATTTTTACTTGGTCATTCCGTTTTGAATAATATTTTAATTCCAAAAGAAGTAAAATTTGTATTGACTAGAATCTTTTCCTTTCATCTACTTTGTATGCAATGACAGAGGTTTCATTCAGTTTATTTTCCAGGTTGCTATAGCATTTATTCAGTCCCTCATTCTGATGAAAATGATATGTTGGTGAGCCTACAACATAGGAATTTTCCATTGGAGACCCTCAGAGTCGTCAAAAAAGCTGGCAAAGTAATGGAAAGAAATGCTGCTAGCTGATGACAAGATATGGGATCAGAATGGCTTTAATGATTTCGTACGCAAAAGCCTAGGACCATCGGTTGGTGCATTTGATGGAAATCTGAAGCTGGGAATTTTGCCTGCAAGTATTTTCTGTAGTGGCCATACATATACAGACATACGCCCTTCATGTACTGCAGGCTATGTATCAGCAGCAACATTTCAATATGGAGGCACTGAAACCATGCTTTTCCATGATCCACCAGAATACTATAATCCTCCAGGTACTCAGTTGACGACGAGGTAGGAGCATCCAGCAGCGTTTGGAGAACAAGATGTCTTCCATTAGTTGATCCGCCTGGGGTGGGCTACCGGTAGCTTCTCGGGTCGGGTTGGATAACCTAACCCATGACCCCAAAAAAAAGAGCTGACATGTGAAGCAGATTCGGATAAGGAAGAGACTATAGCTTATCAAATAATGAAGAAATACCCCACCCCGTTTCTCTCACACTCTGGAACAGTGGAACCTGACCCAAAACCCAGCCAGCCACCATCACCGTCCCTCATCGCCGAACTTTTCTCCTCCGGTACAGGGTACTGTCGCCGCCGGTGGGGACAAAGCGTGGGTGCCGACGCACTCTTCTCTTCGCCACCGCACGAAGGACGCGTGCTCTCTCTCTGTGTCCGAGGCCAGCATCCCTCTTCGTGCCGTCTGTTGCTCTCTGTCCGAGGTCACTTCCCCTCCTCCGTTGCCATCACTTCCCATTCCTCTGCCGCCGCCAGTAAACACTGCTGCTTCAGTTTATTTTCGCTTGTTTTGTTCTTTTGTTTGGTTTTCTGATTTCTGATTGAGTTTGTTAATTTCTGCTTATTTTGAGTTACTGAATTTCTGAGATGCACCTTCATCCCTCCCCTGCTTCTTCAGTTTTCTTTTTGGGAGTTAATTGCTGTTCTCTGGATTTCATTATGTTGATTGACGATTGTTGTTTTTCTGGGTTAGTTGTTATTTTCTAAGTTAGTTTTTTCGTTGTTCCCTGACTGGATTGTTGTTATTTTGTTCTGACTAATGGGTTAATTATGGTTGATTATTGGTAATTTTCTGAGTTATTTTTTGTGCTATTGTTCTAATTCTCAGTTAATTTATTAGTTGTTAGCTTGTTTGTGAGTGAAATTAGTTAAACTTAAAAACTTGTTTGTTATTGTTGTTTCTTCTGGTGGCGGATAAGTGTTATCCTTTATGTGCTTCACTGCATTGTCAAGTTTTGTTATATTCATTCTGATTTCTGAGTTGTTTGGTTACTGATTTTTCTGATTCTAGCGTGTTAATAGTGTTTTGCTGGGAATAAGTGTGTCAATATGTAATTGAGGTACTTGTGCTCTTCATTGGATCCGGCTCTGATTGATGCTGTAAGAAGAAAAAGGCATCAACTGGTTAACCAAGCTTTTTAATGAAATTTTAAGGTTAAAGAAGATGCCTGACAAGTGGAGAAAGAGTATTTTGGTATCTATCTATAAGAATAAGGGAAATATATAAAATTGCGGAAATTATAGAGGGATTAAACTTATGAGTCATACTATGAAAATATGGAAAAGGGTGATAGAACGGAGGTTGAGAAAAGAGACACAAGTAACAGAAAACCAATTTAGATTTATGCTAGGCAAATCTATCACTGAAGCGATATACTTATTAAGAAGGATGATGGAGAGGTATCGTAGTAATAAAAGGGATCTACATATCGTGTTTATTGATTTTGAAAAAGCGTATGATAGGGTATCAAGAGAGGTCTTATGGAAGATTTTAGAAAAGATGAGAATAAGGATCGCATATATTCGGGCAATTAAAGACATGTATGATGGGGTCACAATTAGTGTGAAGACTCAAGGTGGTGTGACAGAGGAATTCTCTATTGGTATAGGATTGCACCAGAGATCATCCTTAAGTCCATACCTTTTCACATTAGTCTTGGAAGTACTCACAAAGCACATCCAAGAGCCTGTGCCATGGTGCATGCTTTTTGGCGATGATATCGCCTTATGGGAGAGTCAAGGGAAGACCTAAATAAGAAGTTGGAGTTATGGAGAGAAGCTTTAGAAGTGTATGGTCTGCGCATAAGCCGTAGCAAGACGGAATATATGGAATGTATGTTCAGTCTGAGAAGGGAAAACCCCAATATAGAGGTGAAGATTGGAGAAAGCATCCTACGAAAAGTTAAAAGATTTAAGTATCTTGGGTGCATCATATAGGATAATGGAGAGATTGAACAGGATGTAAATCATAGGATCTAAGCAGGTTGGTCAAAATGGCGGAGTGCATTTGGTTTTATATGCGACAAAAAAGTGCATCTAAAACTTAAAGGTAAATTCTATCGCACCGCTATAAGACCGGCTATGCTGTATGGTACAGAGTGTTGGGCGGCTAAAGGGGAACATGAACATAAGCTGAGTGTGATAGAGATGAAGATGTTGAGATGGATGAGTAGTCATACGCGAGTGGATAAAATAATGAATAAAGATATAAGGGAGAGAGTTGGAGTAGCACCCATTGTGAAAAAGATGGTTGAATCGCGTTTCAGGTAGTTTGGACATGTGAGAAGAAGACCGATAGAACATCCAGTCAGGAGGGTGGATGAGATGGAAGATGGTCAAAGGACGAAAGGCAGAGAAAGACCTAAGAAGACCATCCATGAGGTGGTCAAACGAGATCTACATGTAAACGATCTCTCTGTAGACATGATACATGATAGAGCACAATGACATCGTTTGATTCATGTAGTCGACCCCACTTAGTGGGACAAAGTTTTGTTATTGTTTGTTTGTTTGATTGATCCGGCTCTGATATTTTTGGAAAATAATTTTTTTATAATAGAAAAAAATCTGTTTTCAAAACTGATAAGCTTTGCTGTGCCAATGTTGCAAAATACATAGCATCATCTAAAGCTGACAAGAAAATTGTTGAAAAGTCTTGAATTATATGAACCTGTGTTAGGTTTGCTTAGTAGCATATATGACTTAATGTTAGTTTCCTTAATAGTGTACTTTATATGGGAATGCCTTAATTAGTCCGAAGAATATCAAATAATTGATCTTAGCTAATAGTGAACACTTGTGTTAGTTTACTTTGTGATGATTATGATTTATGATGAGAGCATATATGTGCATTTTGATTTTTTTAAATATAAACTTTGATGTTTAAACTAACTATCAGAAAAAATCAGGAATTGATTGTTGTTTTCGTTCAGCTTTAATTATTGTTGATTGTTGTTAATTTTTTTAGTTAATTTTGTACTATTGTTCTAATTCTGAGTTAATTTCTTAGTTGTTGGCTTGTTGTTGATTATAAATTAATTAGAAATTTTTTATTTTAACAATGAAATATAATGTTCATTTTAAAAATTTTAATTATTTTATTTTATTTTTAATTAAATCGGTTCAACCACAATTTGACTTTGGTTAGACTATTGAACTATTGAACCAATCACTCGACTGGTTCATTGACCGGTTTAGGTCTCACAACTTTGGTTTTAGTTTAGGACTTGGGTTTTTGTGTTTTCTTCATTAACCTATGATAACCTTTCTTTCTTTTTTGGTCCACTAACCTTTTCTTGGTCATAACCTATAATAATCTACAAGGACAAACATGACTAATTTATAATTTTTAAAAGACAAATTTGATTAAAAAAATCTCTCAAAAACTAATTTAGAAGACTAATTTAAAAAACGAGTGATCTTTTAGGGACTAATTTGACCATTTATTCAACCCTATATTAGTTTGCTTTACCCATTATCCTCTTGCCCCTGGGCCCAGGCCCAGGCCCAGGCCCAAGCGTTGATCTGTTTTGTCTTTCTCTGAATGAGGCTTCTCGGCTCTTGCTAGCTGACCTCGCTTCCCTTCTTCTCCGCGGCGGCCTACTCTCTTTTCTGCTTAACAGCTGCCTCCTCTTCTCCCCTCTGCCGCCTCCTCTCCACCGGTCTGCTCCGCCTCTCTGCCTCTACCTCTGTTTTTTTGTTTTTGCTGCTACACTGTTTTAATTTTTATTGTTAATCAAGTGCTAATGTTGCTGCTGCTATCGTTGTATTGTTGTTGGTCCTGCTGTTGCTAAATTGCTGACTAAATTATTGATAAAATTTCTGATCACATTATTGATCAAATTAGGTTGTTATGTTCAATCCTTTTTTTTTCCTGGTCATATTATGGTATATACAATCTTTGTTGAGGGTGCCTAAATGCTTATGCCACAGCATTTGCAAAAATAGTAGATACAAAAGCTTTAGATTGGGATTTTGATAATAAAATTTAATATTAGCTTTGTTATTTATGATGGTTGATAATAAAATTTAGTATTAACTTTGTTTATTTTTTATTTGGTACTTGAGATTAGTTACATGAGATTTTGGTGGATAATTTTGGATTTTTTTTATGAATTGTAATAATTGAATATAAATTATTTTGTTGAGTGACAGTTGAAGTTGAAGCTGAAGCATGGAGGGTCTGCGGCAAATATGGTGTCAACAGCACCGGTCTCTTTCTCAGCTTCTTTTCCTCCGATCAATTTCTTCCAAGATTTTTGTCAAAGGTACATAGCTACACACACCCTTTTCGTTTTCCTGGGACTCTCCCTCTCTTGTGTAGTATCATTATTACTATTTGCAAACTTGAGTACCAAAAATTTAGTTTGATTTTTTCAATAGTCTGCTAATTTGAGCTGTTTTCTTGATTATCTTAAAGTTCTGTTCAAGCAATTGCTTTTACTATGGACATTTGAATAACTGCAGAGCACGGCTGGTTATTCCTGCTATTGGTTTTAGCATTGGATTCAAATGGATTGATTCAACATTGGGGGTTTATACTTAATGAAATCTGTTTTGCACATCATTGCTGTAAACGATGATTTCAGAAATAGAAGTAAAGCAAATGGTCCCAGAGCAATTAGAAAAAGGAAATAATAGCATATTACAATGCAACTAAGTAGTTGCAGCCGCCAGCCGCCTTTGAGTAGGAATCAAGCAATAACTTGCATTACTTTAGATTGTGGTATATGGAAAAAGGTTTAGTTTGAGTACAATTTAGCCATCTTAATGCCAATCCTGTTTAGCGTATATGATTTAATGATTTCTTTATTTATTACTATTATAGAAGTGTTTGATTTGCCTTTGCCCCGAATTTTAAGTTCTCTCGTTTTGCTGTTGCTGTGACATGAACTGAATGAAAATCTTGGTGCAGGTTTAGCATTTTCTACCACAAAAGAGAAATTAGCTGAAGCCTTTTCAGAATATGACAATGTCCTAAATGGTATGTTCTTCTTCTATTGTCACTACAAGCATTGAACATGAATGTCCCATATTAAAATCTTAATGTACCTGTAAATGTCATTTCCCTTTTCCAGCTGATATAGTACTGAACAAAGCCAAGAACAGATCTAAGGGTTTTGGATATGTGACCTTTGCTAAGGAGGAAGAAGCCCGCAAGGCACAAATGGCTATGAATGGAAAGGCAAGAATCTAGTACCTTTATTTTTCTCTTCTGTGAAATGCCAAAATTCATAAATGAATCAACCCTTTACTTTTTCTTTTGTTGCAGATATTGCATGGACGTGTTCTGTACGTGGATATGGAACCAAATAAGAAACCAGAAAAATCATCTTTTGACAAGGCAACTACTGATGGTTGATTTGATCCTCAGTGATGCTTTGCATAACCACTAATTATTCTGACTCACAAGGGGGAACTTGATACATTCCAAGCCTAAGATTAAATTGTGAATTTAGTAGAATTCTCTTTAGAGTTAGCAACTGGCTTGAACATAATGTATCAGAATGGGACCTTAAACATGAGAAGAAGGAGCTGCATCTCCTCTCAGTGTTTTGCATATAACAATGTTGTTTTGTTCACATTGTATAAGTTCTCTCTATTTTGATCCACCAATGATGTTAAGCGTGGTAGTGGTCACATTCACACCTAGTAACGGGTCCCTGGTTGCTAATCATGCTTGTTGAGAAGCAAATTTTTATGTAAACACCTTTGCAAAGCATGGCATGCTCGTAAAGGATGAGATCTCAATAAATCTCTGTTTATTTTCCTAGTAGTCATGCCTGTCACTTTAAAATTGACTTTATTTCACTATTATGCATACTAAAAAGTCGCTTGAGCAATTAAAATATATGTTTAATTTGAGAGACTGTATCGGTTATTATATGATGAGGTTAAAATACAATTTATTGTATCCGGATTGGGCGTTATATAATATGCTGAAACTTAAGAGAATTTTGTAAACTTATTTCCATACAATTTTGCGTGAGTAAAATTGTTACACTCGTTTTTCCGAGAAGTTTTACAAAACCAAAAAAGATAATGCATATCCAATTAAAAGGGTCTGTCTAAAATCAGCCCAACTCTTTTGAGCTTATTTGATGCACCATTAAATTTGAAGCGTTAGATTAAATTGATAAACGATCTAATGGTTTATATTTAAATTATTATTAATTTAATAAAAATTACACTTAAAGACAACAACTTTTTTGATATTTTAAATTGGCCCAATATAAAAGTTTAGAACCAAACCCTTCTTTGCTGCAGCTATGCGCCCCTGCCTCTTCCCTCCACCCACTTTCTCCGTCTTCTTCCTCAAACAATGAACCTCCGTTTCTTCTTCTACACCCTTTCGGTCTACCTTCTTCTTTTTAGCGATGTCCCTCCGCTTCTTTCTCTACTCAATGTCCTCTACCTTCTTCCACAACGACTCCATTTCGTTTTTCTTCTCAAATTTCTCAAACCTTTTTAGGGTTTTGGTCAAAATAGGTTGAACTTTAGTGGAGCCTCGAGTTGGGAACAAGTTCCGTATCGGTCGGAAAATTGGTAGCGGATCCTTTGGAGATATTTATCTTGGTGAGCTTTCTTTCCTCTCTCTTTTTATTTGTTTTTTTTTGTGCATGTTTGAACTTCGAATTTCTGAAATTTCCGATTAAGTTTTTCAGATTAATTCATTTTAAAAATTTTGTGTAGGTAACAATATTCAGACAAATGAAGAGGTTGCAATTAAGTTTGTGAGTACTCTGATCAATCTTTTATTGACTCTGTTATGGTGTTGTGAAAATTGTTGGTTGGATTTAGATCTAATTGATTATTGAATACCCGTGAGCTATCAACAGTGAGTGGAATAGATTCAAAATGTATGTTGATGATAATATATATAACATTGATGTGACACTGAATGTGCAGAAACTAGTAGATGTATTGGGTATATATTTTGTGCAATATGTTGGCTCCTCATGTTGCTTATGTCTTGTACCTCTTTTTTGTTAC
>NC_029775.3:13825523-13827617 GCF_000817695.3 Arachis duranensis
CAGAAAGAATCAATTTAAACCCTCTAATTGTTTCTGCTAGACCTACATATTTTCCTGGCGAACCGGTAAATACTTCTACTACGAAAAAAGGCTGTGATAAGAAACGCTCAATTTTCCGTGCTCTTGCTACAGTTAAGCGATGCTCTTCGGATAATTCGTCCAACCCAAGGATAGCTATAATGTCCTGAAGTTCTTTGTAACGCTGTAAAGTTTGTTTAACTCTTTGCGCAGTTTCATAATGTTCTTCACCAACAATCCGAGGTTGGAGCATAGTTGACGTTGAATCTAAAGGATCTCCAGCTGGATAGATACCTTTGGCAGCCAATCCTCTTGATAGTACGGTCGTAGCATCCAAATGTGCAAATGTCGTAGCAGGGGCAGGGTCGGTCAAATCGTCTGCGGGTACATAAACTGCTTGAATAGAAGTTATAGACCCTTCTTTGGTAGAAGTAATTCTTTCTTGTAAAGAACCCATTTCGGTACTAAGGGTCGGTTGATAACCTACAGCGGAAGGCATTCGACCCAATAAGGCTGACACTTCGGATCCCGCTTGGACGAATCGGAAGATATTGTCGATAAATAGAAGCACGTCTTGTTCATTAACATCTCTAAAATATTCCGCCATAGTTAGGGCAGTTAAACCAACTCTCATACGGGCTCCAGGCGGTTCATATATTCCGCTATTGAAAAATGTTTCCACCCATTTTATTTACTTTCTTTCATCTATATCGGATATCCAGATTTTGTCGAATCTGAAATAATTGTATTATTTCTATATTCGTAATTCAATATACATAGATAGATACCATATATCTATATCTTTTTTAAAGCCCCTTACTTCTATAATCTTTTTTCATACAATTTGTAATACTCGAAGGGTCAATTTTTTTCATCTTAGTTTTTATCTTTCCGAAGGAAAACATGGGAATCTTTCATTATGATCTGGATTGGGTCTTTCTCTTTCTTTCAGTTAGTAATTGGGATATTCTTTTGATTATTTCGAATAAAATAGAAATTCGATAGAGATATCGAATTGATAATTACTTTTTAGAATTCATTCTGTATATAAATTGAGAATTCTTTATCTTATATAAATTCAATTAATTTAAGGATATAAATATATGGTTAAATTTATCCTGATAATCCAATCTTTTATAGATAGATTATGGATAGATTTATACATATTAAATCTTAATGGATAAGAATATTCTAAATTCTAGATACTATCTATATTAGTATATAATATATATTACTATATATAATAGTATATATTACTATATTAATCTATTAATATAATTACTGTAACTGTAATAGAATTTTTACAAATTCGAAATGATAATAAATAAAAGAAATGAAATATATATTTTTTTTTCTAATTTTATTTTAATATTCAATTTGTAATAATTGAATTATGACATATTCATTATGTTCGGAATAGCAAATTCCAAACTGTTAATAACTAAGATCCTATTAGTTTATTTAATTCCTATGCATGCGCATTTTCTTTTATATGAGCCTGCTTAGCTCAGAGGTTAGAGCATCGCATTTGTAATGCGATGGTCATCGGTTCGATTCCGATAGCCGGCTTTTCTCTTTTTGTTGTTGTTTTATTTTTTTAAAATGGATAATGTCTTTTTTTTAGGAATCCAAAATTGGTGAAGTTTGATCTCTGTAGAACAACTCAAGAAACAAACCTCCTTTTTTCTCTATAAATAGAATAAGGTTCAGATATTGATAGAATTCATACAATTCTTCTTTGTACTACAATGCTTTTGTGAATTTCGCTTCATTTCTCATATCATATTTGTCATTTAGTTTAGTTTTAATTTCGATTTTTCATTTTTTAATTAAAAAGGGAGTCTTTATGTCACGCTACAGAGGGCCTCGTTTCAAAAAAATACGCCGTCTGGGGACTTTACCTGGACTAACTAGTAAAAAGCCTACAGTCGGAAGCGAATTTAGAAACCAATCACGCTCCGGTAAAAAATCTCAATATCGTATTCGTTTAGAAGAAAAACAAAAATTGCGTTTTCATTATGGTCTTACAGAACGCCAATTGCTTAAATACATTCGTATCGCCGGAAAAGCCAAGGG